>NW_027531874.1:230602-293577 GCF_008692635.1 Crocuta crocuta | reverse complement strand
CTTTTTAAAAAAAAAAAAAAAAAAAAAAAAAACAGAAAACAATAAAAAGCCAATAAGAGTTGGAGGGCAGAATAACAACTAAGGTGTTTTATTGTTATCACCACTGTACACACAGTGAATCCATGTTTCCATCATTGAACCCAGTATTGACAGAAACTCTATCAGTCATGTGAGACCATTTCTACCAAAAATAAAGCATTTGCACCAATAACATTCCAGCTGGTTTTTTTCAACATAAGCAGACACTGGCTCTTCTAGGCTCCTGAAGAAATTACTTTTATACTTAGTGTAAAGCAGGTTGCTCTTAATGAAGCTTTATGAATGTGTTTAAAAATGACCATAGCACAAAGGCAAAATGTGTGTTCTCTTTCTATGTTAAAACTCCTTCAGTGTAAGGAGTTACTGAAGTAACATGATGAGCAAGAAATCAGTCCATCATGGATGACAGAAACCTTGCTCATCCATACTGTATGTTCCTCTTGAGACTGCACATCTGGGGCCGGGCATGTGTAACAGAAACCCTCAAAACTGCTGTGATATCTTGACTCACACAGTTTAGGGAACAAAATGAAACAATCAAAGGAAATGGAAGGGAGTTGAAGCTCCTTTCTTATCAGCACTGGGCTGTGAGCATGCCTGGAGAGGAGAAAGGAGACTATGGTACTGCTTCAGGAAAAGGCTCAAAACTGGGGAAAGCTGAATTCCCAGGGTCCAATTGTCCTGTTACCTTCCCATAGGAGTATGTTTTGGGGAAGTAGGGAAAGGAAGTTATGTGCCGGGGCTAGCGCCTACTGGTGTAGCTAAGTCTGTGTACCCTTCTCCATATTCATTGACTTCTTGTTCATAGCTTGAAATTGTCCATGATGGTAGTATTTACACCACAGAAATTGTAAGCACTAAAAACTAAATTCTTTGATGTTTTGTTTGAGAGCCATTTGTTAAATATCTACTGTCATATCAGGTGTTTTCCGAGTAGTTTAAGAAATTCAGATTGTTTTTCTTGAGTAATTCTGATTCATTATACTAAGGCCCAACTCTAGAAATGATTGAGTGTCCTATACACAGCCCAGGAAAGCCAAGAAATCATTTACAACCTCACTTGAAGGGAAGAAAGGGATGTGGTATCTAGGCAAAGCATCATGGGAAGAGAATTTCCTGTTTTGAACTGAAGTCCTGAGTTCTCTCCTACAATGCACTTATTCATCAAATACTGGTTAAACATCTACTAGGTAAGGGATATATAGATCCATAATACAGAGCCTCTGCCTTCAAGGAAATGATCTAGTGATCATGGTAACAAATTATCCCGTATCTTAACCACTGGGAATCTAGGATTCTCCCAAACACATTCTAATGACTCTCTTTTGTTCATTCAAGAAACATTTATATCTCACAACAAAGTTACAATCAAATAGGGCACTGCAATACTCTATACTACTTGTCTAACCAAGAACATGCATATCTATAAGAATTTAGGACATTGTGCCAAATGTAGTAAAATACCACTAAAATTAGTGATTATTAGTCCATATGGACTGATATAAGGAGGTCAAAGAATTACAGATATTTAAAAATGCAGTCTTAAATAGATAGGGTAGCTCAAAGGTGGTAAACAAGGGTTTAGCAGCTGAACTAAAACATGTAAGAATGATTTTTAGTAAACATGTTAATTACTGTATAAGATATGATGTTCTAAAATGCTTTAAAATGTTTTGCTTGGAATAAGAAAAATTTTTTCCACCCATGTCTCCACAATTAATTTTTGGCTTTTCAAACCTGGTATAAAAAGAAAAAAAAAGGCTAAGCCTGATCCTACTTGTTGGCAGAGAAAGTGTTGAGAGATCTTGAAATGGTTCCTGTGCTCAAAACTGTTTGTCAGTTACCATAGTGCCTGAAATGCCAACATTAAAGAAGTATTTCTCCTCTGTATCAGGATGGATGAGATACCACTACTCAGCAATAAAAAAGAACTCACTGTTGATACACACAACTTGGATGGATCTCAAGAGCATTAGGCTGAGTAAAAAAAAAAAAAAAATCTCAAAAGGTCACAAGCTCTATGATTCTGTATATAAAATATTCTCCCCGAATGACAAAACTATAGAAATGGAGAATAGATTAGTAGTTTCTAGGCATTAGGGAGGATTAGGCAGGAGGGAGCTGAGTGTGGCTAGAAAGGGGTTGCACAAGAGAATCTTTGTGATGATGGAATGCTTCCGTATCTTCATTTCAGAGTAGTTATTCAAGTCTGCCTATATGATAAAGTAATGTAGAACTAGACACACATTGCAATGATCACTTTCCTCTTTTTGATATTGTATGATGCTCACATAAGATGTAATCACTGGGAGAAATTAAGCAAAATACACAGGGTCTATCTTTGCACCTGCACATCAATAATTATTTCAAAATAAAAAAGTTTTGTCAAACCAAGATGTATTTATATGGCTCTAAAAAGCCTCCTTGTATTTCAGCATAGAGTCCCCTAATAATGGTGGTGGTACTAGTGGAAATGGCAGAGAGAAGGAGTAGGTATGAAGTTGTTACTCTGGGCAAATATTGGGCTAAATACTTTATGTACAATACATGTATTATTTCATTTATTCTTCAAAACAACTTTGTAACCAAAAATATTATTAGTTTTTTGTAAAATAACCTTCCCAAAGTAACAGGAGCCCTATACCTAAGAGCCAGCATGATAGAAGGAGACCTGGGTAAGCAGGGCATTCATTGAATTAGACCAAAACAAGCAGGGCGTCGGTATTAGGGATTGAGAAAGGATAGATTATGCTTACTTCAGAGTTTTGTTGAGTCTACTTGTGAATATCATCCCTAATTATAGAAAGGGCTGATTTTGAATCCAGTATTCTGAAATGATGGACCTAGAAAAAAGAAGATTCCTACTATAACTGGCCTTCTAGGTATCCACCCAGCAAGCCAGAAAAAGCTTAGGGTTTTAAAATCTGATACCAGTATTATCTTCTCAGTAGTGAAAATATTTGAATGAATGCATACATTCTAGGTTTATTTTTATGGAACAATGAGGTAATAGTTAAAGATAATAGAAAAAGGTTAACATAACCCAGAATTCTGAACTTCTAAAAGGGCCAAACTGAATAGTCTCCATCAACTGGCAGTGTTCCAAATGACGTTTCTGCAGACTAACTGCGATAGAACTGGCCTGCAGAATTACCTTTTCCTCTTCAATAATAGAGTAAAACATCACACTCAATATGTTTCCCAAATGCGACTCCCACTGTACATCTAGCTAAGGAGTTATTCTTGTTCTCTCTCTTGAGAAATGTTACAAAGGCACAAATCTTTGTTTTCAAGGGTTCCGTTGGCCACTTTAAATACTCTTTTTTTTTTAATATTTTTTTTTTTTTATTTCTAGGAGAAAGAGAGAGACAGCGTGAGCAGGGGAGGGTCAGAGAGAGAGGGAGTCACAGACTCTGAAATAAGCTCCAGGCTCTGAGCTGGCAATCAGCACAGAGCCCGACGCGGGGCTCGAACCCACGAACTGCGAGATCATGACCTAAGCGAAAGTCGGACGCTTAACCGACTAAGCCACCCAGGCGCCCTGGCCACTTTAAATACTCTTGATATGTGACCAAGAGTCCTTTAATTCAGTAAAACCAAACAGTTGAGAAGTGCAGAGAAAGCTGCTTTCATCCAATGCTTCTCATAGACCATGTAATATTAATGATTAAAGATCATTGATAAATAATAAAAAGTTGTATTTTCCAAATGGAAGAGGTCCTACAACATGACTCATTCCAACACTGAGAGAGCAGTGCCCTCTAGTAGTTGATGTAAGAAATATTATCCTCTAAGTACATTAGAGTTAGCAAATGAGGATTTCCCAGTATCAGAGCTACTCTCAGACTCAAGTGGTAATTTGACAATTGATTTTACCTTTTCTGAGCTATTAGGAACCTACTGAAGTTTCACCTTCAATGTGCACTAAATTTTTAAGTGCCAGCAAAGGTTGGGTTCTAATAGTGCTCAACTGGGAACCTTACCAGTAACTTTTAAAACCTAATTTCTCTGGGAATGTCACATTTAACAGGCTTCTTTCACTCAAATACAGCATACAGACCAGAAAAAAGCATCATTCCCTACAGTTAAGGGCATCTTCGGTACAACAGATGGTGACAAAATGGCAGAATGTTAAGAAGAAAACCATTAATGAGTCAAGTATTCAGAAACTGACAAAGGTTTGACAGTTTTGTCCTCGTGCATACTGCAGCTTAATGTGGCAACTGATAGGTTTGCAGGCACAAACTAGAAGTAAATTAAGCAAATTGAGTAAACAAAGGGGAAAGATTTGAATTTATAATTCCATTTTTATTAGTGAAAGGTATTCAAAGCTACTCTTAATCTCTAGGATATCCAGGAGAGAATACGCACATAAAAAGCACAGTAAAAATGCTTCTGAAACTGGAAGGTATGTTTTCTGCCTTCTATGTGGCTGATATCATGCTATTTCAAATCTCATAAAAGCAATATATAGTTTTTTGACAAATACACCCATGTGTTGTGCACAGTTTGATTTATGTAAACTCATTTCAAATGCAATTGCAGAATTCCTCCTGAACAGATGAAAAGTGTCTGCCTAAAGTGATAAAATGTGTGTGTAGAAAGATATAGTTTTAAAAAGAGATTTTGATATGATACAGATTTGTAACTCTATTTCACAAAATACCCTTTTTCAAAAACTTCTAGAAATTTGATTTTTTTTTTTTTAGATTAATATGTCAGCTCAGGTGTTTACCTAAGATGAGAATGAGTCTGTTCTGCTACAAGAACCTTTCTGTGTTGCATATTAACATGTATGGGATTGGTAAATGGGGTAATGTGCCTGTGTAACATAAATGCTGGCTTTGTTCATGGATATCAAAAGTGGCAGCAATCAAACACAGAGCCCACTAACTCAGTTCAACACAGACAGTCCAAGCAAAACTACATTGCCCACGATTCCTCCAACCCACCTTCTTCCTCTTGGCTCTGTGTGGCCGTGTATTCTAATATGGCAGTGCCTATAGCACAGTTCTCCTGAATCTTTCTGCGGATTTTGTTTGTTTCAAAGTCTTTACAATTTTACTTGTTTGCTTGAGCTTAGTAACCTCAACTCTTCCTTTAGTCTTTTATCAAACAGTCTTCATACTTCACACATTCTACATTTTTTGTAGTATTTATTTATTTATTAGGAATTTCACTTGTCTTTTTAATGATGCTAATACATTTACTCAAGTAGTTATTGGGGATTTTTCTAGTGTTTTTGTTACATAAATGTTGAGTAGGTCTGTCCTTACCCTATTTTTTTCATAACCCTATAATTTGTATTATGTGACTGCAGATTATACTAGGAATACGTTTACCTCTTTACAGCAGAAACATCTGTACTTGCACAGTACTTATTAATTACACTTATCATTATAGAATTAGGCTTCAAATTATAGACTCCTCTCATGAATCCAAGGTACACAGATCGAGATATCAATTGCCTACCAGATTCATCTATTATTTAACTTCACCGTCACACAGTAAAAACAGTCCCATGCATGCATTGCATCACTCCTTCAAAACAGCAGCCTTCTCACTTTTATTTCTTTCTAGACAACTACTGAAAGTATTTCCACAACAAAAACACAATAAAAATTTAACTTGCTTTCACTGAAGGTTTTTTCTTTTTAATCACTAGTACATGGTTTGGGTACAATTAAGAAACTGAGGGATGCCTGGGTGGCTCAGTCAGTTAAGCATCTGACACTTGATTTCAGCTCAGGTCATGCTCTCACAGTCACAGTATCAAGCCCCCCATCGGGAACCAAGCTGCGTATGGGGCCTACTTGGGATTCTCTCTCTTCCTCTGCCCTCTCTCTCTCTCAAAAAGAAAAAAAAAAAAAAGATAAAAAAACTGACCCCTATTCACCCCACCCACATACATACACTCACTTTCTGTCCTTCTTTAAGTAATTTGTCATTAGTATTTAAATTTCCGATTCAATGCATTCTGAAGTGTTAAATTCCATTAGGTCAAACTGTAAGGAGTCATAGATTTTAATTATAGTAAAATTAAGATTCCATGAGATGAATCCCCACTCCAAACATATCCTAGATCACATTAATTCAATTAACTCAGAAGAAAATGGAGATTTTTTTTTCAGAAAGGCAACTTTTAAATTGCTTCTGAAAGGATACAGATGCATATCTATTGTTCTAGGAAAAATAATTCTTTAATATTATTTCTTAGAACCACCTGAGTTCTAAAATGAATTTGAGAACACTTGTAGTAAGCATGGAATTGAGTTTTCTAAGAACAAGCCCCAGTTACTCCTGCATGAGCCAAGCATCACATTTGGGAATAATAGTAGAAGCTGGACAAAGCCCTTGTTTTTAAGGAGAAGAAAGCTCACACAGAGTGATGGTATAGACATTTCAACATGTTCTTTCATAGAGATATGCACAGAGTGCTGAGAGACAGAGCAGAAGCAGAAACTGTTATCCAAGATGGAATCCTTTGAGCTATGTAATCAAAAAAACACCCTATGGATTTTCTTGTTTTGTCTTTCCATTATGCTTTGCTGGAATTCAAAAATTTTATTCATTTCAACTTGGAATCATTTTTTAAGAGTTCCTCAATAGAGTGATGGAATTGTTCTGCATCTTAATCTTCATTGTACAGTATGTCAAATTCATCACGCTGTACACTCAAAACTGCTGCATTTTACCATATATAAATTATACCTCACCTTTTAACAAATCCATCAAAACATACAATACTACTCCCTTTAAAAAAATTTAAATTCTTCCCTTTGATGTCGAAGGCAACAATAAATGCATTGCAGAAAGAAAAAGGCTAAAGCATATCTAGTGGGGTTATTTCTTCCATAATAATTAATTATTTTATGTTCTGTATTCTCTTCCAGCTGCAGGTCCAGATTTTTCAAGAACCCTCTTAAAAAGAGTAACTCTTGTCAAAGTGGGAGGTGAAGTTGTCATTGAGTGTAAGCCCAAAGCTTCTCCTAAACCTGCCTACACTTGGAAGAAAGGAAGGGACATATTAAGAGAAAATGAAAGGTACTCTCTTCAGATATTTTTAATATTTGATTAAGCTATAACAATTTATCTGTTATTAATAGTTCTAGACGGAGGAATTTACTATCTGCTGTTGATGGACTAAATGTTAATCAAAGAACTGAAGCTTTGGAAAAGGGTGGTAAATTAGCTGGTCTTTATAATCCTCCTTGGTATTAAGGTTCTAAAAACCCTCCCTGCAGAGAGAGATTGCATGATCCCTGTTGAAGACTGTCAGAGATGCTCAAAGGTTAGCAGCTAGAAAAACCTTCCTTAATTTTAGCCTAAAATTTATTTGTTGATTTGTGGACTTTTCTCTACCCTACTTCTTTTTGCTTAAATAAATAAATGCAAAGTGTCTTTGCTATGACAACCTCTCAAATATTTAACAATGGCTATTGTGTCCCATTAGTTTTTCCCTTTTTTAAGGATAAATATGGCTGATTCCAAAACTCTTTCTGCATATAACTTAGTTTTGATTATTTTAATGATATCTTTTTGAAACAACAGTTTCTTTTTCTTTCTGACATATAAATTCTTTCCTTGTATATTTCCTTTTGTACATTTACAAAAATGTACAAAAAAATGTGAATGACATTTAGAATGCATGCTATTTATACAGTGTACACATATATGGGTGTTTGGGGTTTTAGGTCAGATTGCACCAAATGGCAGTTATCTGTAAGACCTTCTTTTGGCTGTCACCCCTGTAAAATATCTCCCACCCCTTTCTGTAATCTACTCAATCTGTTGAAAAATGGTAATTAGGCATGAGTCTATGTCACAGAATTTACTAGCTGTATACATAATGATTTTAATTGATGCTAAAGGTCAAGTACTCAAGGATGCAATGTGGAAACCTATAAAATATATCTGTATGTACCCTTTACACCTGTACACCTTTCAGTTTGCATATGCAAATTAGATGGTTGCACTGATGATGTTGTCTTTATTAATGATTATTGTAAACAAACGATATGGTTTATAGATGATGTATTCACACACGTATTAAATTCACACATATTAAATTCATAATATATATCCTTTCCTGATTTCTGTTATATTAACAAAGCAGTGTAGTTTACTGAATATTGCCATGGTGTTCAAATTTGGAGCCATACTTGGAACTTGAGAGCTCAGTTCCTTATTTTTTACCCTTCACGTTTATTTGCTATTTCACCACATTGTTTCTCAGAATGAGGTATGTAGATTACCTTTAATAGTTATGCATTTACTTTGTTTATTAAAACATAATTGAAATATAACAAGCATGTACCACATGTATTGCCTAGACTAAGGGCACTTTTTTTAAATTTTGTTTTAATGTTTTATTTATTTATGAGAGAGAGAGAGAGAGTGAGCAGGGGAGGGTCAGAGANTTATTCCTCTTGATAGACAAACACCTGTGATTTTATAAAAATAATAAGACACAGAATACGAAACAGGCTCCAGGCTCTGTGCTGGCTGTCAGCACAGAGTCCGATGCGGGGCTCAAACCCACAACAGTGAGATCATGACCTGAGCCAAAATCGGATGCTCAACCAACTGAGCCACCCAGGCGCCCCTAAGGGCACTTTTTTAACGTTTATTTTTGAGCAGGGGAGCGCTTGAGAGACAGAAGGAGACACAGAATCCAAAGCAAGCTCCAGGCTCTGAGCTGCCAGCACAGAGGCCCAACATAGGGCCTGAACTCACACACTGTGAGATTATGACCTGAGCTGAAGTCAGATGCTTAACCGACTGAGCCCCCCTGCCAAGGTGCCCCTAAGAGTACATTTTTACATTTTAATTTAACAATGATATAAGGAAAAAGTACTTTAAAATAATATAGATTATAGACAAACATGTCAAAATCCATGAGTGAATGAAGTTAGAGTAACATTACTATTACAAACATCCTTCAGTGGCTTAAAACAACAAAAGTCAATTTCTAATTCACATTGCGTGCCCATCAGGGGTCTGCAGGTAACTTTGCTGTCCTCTATAGCCAAGGCTGGTGGAGTAGCACCCTCCTGAGCATCACTCTTGCAGAAGGCAAAGAGGGTGGCCAGACATACATAGGTCTTAAAGCTTTTGCCCAGAAATGAAACATTTCATTTTCACTTATTATTATTAGTCAAAACAAATCATACGGCTCTTCAAAAGTTCACTCCAGCAAGGAAATACAATCTTAGTATGTGTCTAGAAGAAAAAAGATAACCCAATATTTTCAACAGTATTAATGTCAGCTTAGCACTGCTGTAGCTTAACCATTGTTACATACTGATTAAATTACCTTTGGGGAAATGGGATATCAATATCAAGAACTCTATTTGATAAGTAAATTTAATTGATTGTTTCTACCTCTTGACTTACACAAAGCTTGTCTTTCTCCAGTTTTTGTTCCTTCTGCTACTGAGTTGATTAATAGAGTTCACTTATTGTTTCAACATTTATATGGCACTAATGATGTATTTAAGCTGAGGAGACTCCCCATCATTATCCAGTCTTACTGTTTTTCACCTCCACCCCCAGAGTCATCAGGCATGACCCAAGCTATCAGTATTAGCACTTCGTTCTCCACATGGGTGCTATGTTTTCACAGCTCTGCTCCTTCCTCACTCACATTTTATTAAGCAGACAGACGGATTTTGGTAATGTAGATGAATCCCAGAGCTGGCCAGGTGTAATGTAAAGGGGAATGGTGGTGTGCCCTATCCAAGGGAGGCACCTGCCACTAAATTCTAGCATATTGCGGACATATGGAGATGCAGGCCAGGTTCATCCCTATCTTCTTTCTTCAAGAGAAACTAGAAATCTGGACTTTTATTTGAACTCCTTTTAAATTTTTAAATGTCAGCAACTAATTTTTTTTATTTTAATGTTAGTACAAAATGGGCCATACATCCACAGTCCAGGTTTACTCCATGAGTTACTGGACTTTTAACTTCTGAGTAAGATAAAAACTCGGTTGTACATCACATAATTACTTGAAAAGGGTTAAAAATAGGAAAGATCTTATTATGTTCTCACTGGCAGAGAAGAAACTTTGCCATTTTTGTCCTTTTTTTCAGATAAAGGAGGAAGAGAATTAAATAAATAAGGGAGGAAACAGCTCATGAGTGAAAAATTTAAGAATTCTTCTTTTAGGAAAAGATTGAAATTGTTAGACTAACACAAAAGGCAAACTTCTTTGTGCCTAGTGACTTATTAGCCCTAATTCTCTTTTGAGATGTAGAATCTTAAGAATCAAAGGGAAAACCTTTAACCTTTGTGTAAAAAGTTATTAATATCTCGGGGCACCTGGGTGGCTCAGTTGGTGAAGCGTCCAACTTCAGCTCAGGTCATGATCTCGCAGTTTGGAGCTCAAGCGCCATGTCAGGCTTTGGGCTGAGAGCTCAGAGCCTGGAGCCTGCTTCAGATTCTGTGTCTTCCTCTCTGTCTCTGCCCCTCCCCCACTTACACTCTGTCTCTCTATCTCTCTCTCAAAAATAAACATTTAAAAATGTTTAAATAAGTCATTAATATCTTAAGTACAAAATACTGGTATAAACAGTGTTTTGTTGAAACAAAAACTAATGATCAAGTGCTCTTTTTAGTAGTGTTCCCCCTCGAGTCTATGTTTTGACTGACTTTACCAAACACTACTTAGTACATGGTATTTAATTTCTTTTTTAGCTAAGCAACCACCTACAAACAAATTCACTCTAAAAGTATATGAAGCAACAGTTTAAAATTTGAAGTTTTAGTTATCTCAGTGGATATAGATTCAGATATATTGGTTTAATGTTAACATGTAGACTGTTTAAAAATATGTTTGTACGTACTTATTTTGATTTTTCATGCCTTTAGAAATTTAAAGCATATTCACAGTGGCCTCCTGTGTATGAAGCATCTAAATGAAAGAATTAGGTTTGTAATTGTGTACCTAAAACATTTCTTTTTTCTCTTGTACACATTTACAGCTATCAGAAAGTAGGTAATATCAGATATTTAAAACAAAGATGACCTGTTAGAAAGCACAAGTAATTTAGCCTTCAGGAAGGGCCTCGAGTCACCATCAAAGTAGAAAAATTATTTGGATTAATTGACCATTTAAGCCCTCTGTAAGAATAATGTTTACCATTTTGTTTACTTCTAGTTTCTAGACAGAAGGCACTTGAAGCAGATGAGATTGAAGTTGATATATTAGAAACAAAAACATCAAAATACAAAAGTAGCAGAATCATTAATAAAAATCTAGGATCCTAGAATTATAAAGAGCCATAAAACCTTGTTTCAATCAGGATGGATTCTTTTGGTGTAAGTTACAGAAATGCACCTCAACACTAGCTTCAGTACATTGGCTCATACACCTGAGAAGGCCAGGGATGAACTGTGACTGAAGGTGTGGCCAGGCTCGGTTGCTCACACGGTGGCATTGGGACTCTGCCTCACTCTCTTCATCTCTCACCAGCAATGCCTTCTGTGTTGACTCTTACCTTCCAATGAGCTCTCCTCTCCTGGTGGTAGGACAGCTGTTAGCAGCCTCATGCTTGTCTTCTTAGGTTCTCATAACAATTCCAAAATAGATTTTCACATTGGTCAGTGTTCTTCCCTGAACCAAGTATATTCAAGGAGCACAGGATACACTGGGTAAGAAAACATGAGACATGCACTTATCCTAAGAGGGCACATGGGGAAGCTCTACTTCATACCACATGGTCTGAAAGGGCTTCCCCAAAGAAAGTCTACCAGAACAAGAGTAAATGAACGCTGGGTAGACAATGTCAAATTCCTACCAGAGTCCCGGAGCCCAGCTTTCATTTCACAACAGGGGGTCCCAAAAATGGCTGGACCCTTATCCCTCCCTAGTTATATCTAATGATGGAGACCTAACTAGTTATTAGAATTTCTTTTTCTTCATAACCTATATCCTTGTAACTTTCACTCATGGTGTTTTGTTTTGCTTTCTGAAGTTATAAGACAAATCTAATTATCTCCACCCCAGTCTTTCCCTTTATATACTAGCATGTTACTGTAATGCCCTTTTTCAATTCTTTTCCAAGCCTAAATGTCCCTGCTATTCTTCATATGGTGGCATTATTTTTGCATTCTCTCACTGCCCTGATTGTCTTCTTCAATGTCTTGAAAAGTATGCCACCTAGAATTAAAAGCAGTATTAATAAAGGGGATAAATAACTTTATCTTATCTCTGTTGCAAAGTATGATAATTACCATTACATGATGTATCAAAAGAGGAAAAATTATCTTCAGTGAGCTTAGATTAGTAAGGCAGGCAAGTGTATAATGGATCATAGAAAGACCACTCACTCCCAAAGGTTGTTGTTTTTTTTTTTTAATTATCTTCGTGCTTAAAGGGGTAAGTGTAGTTGACTGGAAAATGCACTTAGAGGAAATATTTTACTTCTCACTGAAGCTGAAGGAATGAGTGAAATGTTACTCTAGTTAACATTATGTAAATAGAGACTTTGTAGCCTTACGCTTGAGAATTTCTCTCCTCTTTTTTAGACATTAGGCTAATAGATTTTGTCAAGCAAATGGATAATAACCAATAGATATATGCCACTGAATGTTTCTGAAAAGAATCTCAAACCTACAGCCTGCATGTCACAGGCATGATTTCAGAACAACAGCATGACTATTCTGTCAAACTAGCCAACTCCAATGTTGTTCAATGAATAAAGAATGCATTGGGTACTAGCCATATACTAGGTAGGGCCTCTGCTTGGTGCTTAAGATAGAGAGAAAGAGGAGGCATAAACAGAGCCCTCCAGATGCCCATAGACTAGTGCAGGAGCCCACTAGAAAATAACAATATGCTCCTCCATAATCCTAGGACATTTGTTATAAAGGTGATATACTACGAAGGAACATTGAAAAATGTAGGCCAACAGTAAATTGCGGAGGCCTTGAATTTTATGTCTGCAGAGTTTAGACTTGAACTAGAAAGCGCTGGAGAAAATTGGAGGATTTTTATGCAAGGAGTGCATGGTCATAGAAGTACTGTGAAGGGATTGCTTCTCCTACAATGTGGAGAAGGAATCAGAGAGGAGCAAGATTGGAGAGGCAGACAGACCAATTGCAGGCGGTAGCCTAGGATGGAAATGAAAAGGAGGATGATTTCAGTCTTTTGAGAGAAAAGGAAGGAAGACAGATGGGCTTTTAAAGGGTAAAATTTAAAAAGACTTAATGATGTATTAAGTAGAAAGATTGTGTAAAGAAGGAGGGGTGCGGAATGACTCCCAGGATTCTAACTTGAGCAGCTGGTGCCTGGTAGTGCCAGTGCCACAATGGTGACTCTATAAAGAGCAAGTCTGAGAGGGGAAAGGAAAAAGAGTAACATTAAAATGTCAAATTGGAGGGGCGCCTGGGTGGCTTAGTCGGTTAAACGTCCGACTTTCGCTCAGGTCATGATCTCAAGGTTCATGGGTTCGAGCCCCGCGTCGGGCTCTGTGCTGACTGCCAGCTCAGAGCCTGGAGCCTGTTTCAGTCTGTGACTCCCTCTCTCTCTGACCCTCCCCTGCTCATGCTGTCTCTCTCTCTCTCTTCTAGAAATAAATAAAAAACATTTTTTAAAAAATGTCAAATTGGAGGTGCCTACAAGTAGAGGTATCACATTCAAATAGGAATTCCCATTCAAGTATCACCTATTTGGCAAAGATTTTTTTCCACTAACGTGTTTCAAGTTGTGAAGTTCCCCATCCTGTTTACCTACTATTACCCTCCATAATTCTTATCATCATCTAACATACTGCATATTCACTGTCTTCCCCACCCTGCACCCAATCAGAATGTAAATTCCACAAGAATAGAAAGCTATGCAGGTGCGTGCATGCGTGCGTGCGTGCGTGTGTGTGTGTGTGTGTGTGTGTTATATTTGTCTAGCTTACACATATAGCATCTTATAGTCCTGGAGATAAAAAATCTGAAATGGGTCTCACTAATCTAAAATCATGTGTTCCTTCTGGATTCTCTAATTAAGAATCTGTTTCCAGCTTTCTAGGGAACACCTGCATTTCCTAGCTCAGCACCACCCCTCATGCTCAAAGCCTAAAAAGAGAATGTCAGGTTCCCCACATCACATAACTCTGACTTCTTGTGCCTCCTTCTTCTTCCTTTTGATTACATTGGGCCGTTTGAGTGTGTTTTGTTCCATTCTGTAATAGTAGCATGTAAGACAATGCCAAGTATAGTGTAAGTGCTCAATAGAGATGTCCAACAGGAAGTTGAAATATAGGTATGAGTTTAGGAAACTAATGAGACTTAGGTATCATCAGTGGATAAGAAGCCATGGAGTCGATAAATTCATCCAGAAAGAGTTTTGTCAAATAAGACCATCTGTGAATCAAGGGAAGAAACCCTGAGGAACAGCCACATACACAGAATGGTGGAAGCAGAGCCTGATGGAAGCATTAACAGACCTAAATGGGCAGAAAAACAAATTGGGGAATGTAACAAAGAAAAACCAAGAGAGCAAAAGTTTCAAGAAGGAGCAAGTGTTTAGTGTTTTTCAAGAGATCCAACCAAATAACAGGTCAAAGGTGACCCTTTGGGTTCAGAACCTTGACATCACCTTGGGAAGAACACTTCGAGGCCACTGTGGACCACTTTTGAAGACACCATAATATTATATAAACATCCTTATTCTTAGCCATTTCTTCACTTACTGTGATATATATTTAAGTTTGCCTGATCCCCACAGTCTAATCAGATCAAGTCTAGCAGTATATGATAATATTCAACCCAAATAGGAATAAATTTCACATTCATGTTTCTTGCCTAGAGACAATGAGGTCTGCCTCAGAGGTGAAATTAGATCATGGTCCTAATATGCCTCTTTTCCCAAAGGCCTTTGGAAGAGTTAAAATTCATGTACTACATGGAGGCAAATCCCAGCACTGGGCTGCAAAACCCCATATTGTATATAAAGTGTGAAACCCTGGTCTGAATACTCTGGCAGTCTGGGAGGCAGAGCAAATGTGATGGCAGGTATTTGCCCAGAAGGCCAATCGAATCCTAGCGTGGAAAGGAAAGTTTATTGCTTTAGGCATTCTGTTTCTCTTCTGGAAGCACAATGTCTATATATGTGCTTTTAATGAGAAACCTGCACTCAGGATATCTCTTACAGTTGCTACAGAGCCATACAGCTCGGTTATTAGGAATTCTGCCCTGGGGAACAATTATGTTATTGCAATAATTAGAGGCAGTTCATCTCCATAATAATGGAAATCCTGCCTTGGAGGCAAAACAACATCAAAGCAACATGAGCATCATTGCTCTAGATAGAATCTGTTGCCTTGCTTATTGGTAGTACTATATCATTTTAATTTTGCATGTGCCGTTATAGAAACAGACAGAGCTTATTCTGCTCTCCAAATTCAGACTTAGAACTTTCCCCTCTTGCCTCAGTTTGTCTCTCCTGGAGCCATGGGCAAAATAGTTATGACTTTAAGCTCCCCTGAAGTGCAGTTGCAGAATTTAGAGAGATTTGTTTTTAAATGTTTGTAATGATCCACAGTTGCAAGAGATTCCATGAACTAATTGTGAGTCACTACCCTTTTCTACCTCAGTATAATTTGCCATGCTGTGTTATAGTCAGGGATTAGCTGATGGCCATACTCAGGCAGGGACTACTACTAACCTGTTCTAAATATATGGTCACTGTATTGGTTATGCCTCAAGACATGATTCGAAGAAAACAGAATTTTTAAGTAGAAGTATCTGAAATAAGGTCCCCAATGTAAAGGCAGCACTTGATTAAAAAATATGTACAGGTGTCTCTCACGTTAATCCTCTTTTTGTTAGTCAATCTTCTTTCCCTTTTCTTGTTTCTATCCTTATTATCTCTTGGATGGACTTTGCAACCATTAAACACTTAACTGGTTGATTTGGAAGCAGCCATCACTCATATCTTCCACAAGATGCAACTTCCCATATCCCATCTCTGATAAATTCAATCCAGTAAACATTCATCACACACTTTGTCAGTACAAGTAGCATTTGAGATTTTGAGCATAATCTAATTTTTAAATTCGAGTTCTACAGGGGTCATAAGAAAAGGAATGAAATTTCTATAGTGGTTTAAAGAATAGAGACTTTCCATCTTATTACAGTTACAAATTTTATTTTTTTAACAAAACAAAAAATAAAACTCTATAATCTTCAGCACACATATACATAGGGGTATTTTTATATACATGCACAGGAAAAAGCCTGGAAGGAAATTTATCAAAATGTTAACAGTGGCTTATCTGGGAGTTAGGACTATGGACTTATATTCTTTCCTTCCCTCCATCATTTCTTTTCTCTTTTAAAGTTATAAATTTTATATTTATGAGTTTGATTATTTCATCAGTGTTCATTTTCCAAACAGGCTGAAAAGACCTGAGGAAAGGTGTCATTTGTATTTGAGCACACTGGGTACCCCCAGCTCCTGGTAGTGTACCTAGGATACTCTAAATATCCAAGGTTTTTTGTGTGAAATGAATGAACCAACCATCCAAGCTCATCTGATAGTTGAAGGAGTATGGTGGAGAAAGTGGTGAGGGGATATTTTAATGGAAGGAGCAGCCAGAATAAAACATATTCAAAAGGAAACTAAGGATGAATATTTGAGCAGGGAGAGATTAAGACTGGAAGTTTTCTCTGAATCAGGCTTCGAAAAGTATTGCCTGGCAAGCCGAAAAGTTTGCACTTCACTGAAGAGCATATGGAGTTAGAGAATGATTTTGGCATGGGTCTCCACGCTTCCTATTAAATTGTTTCCTGTCTGATCAATTGAGTTCACTGTGTGTACTTACATAGCATGTGTTGTGATTTACTGTGCACCCATCTGGGAAATCACTTGACCTTCATAGGGCAGTGTTTCTCCATCCCTAAAGCAGAGATACAGCGATCATTTCCAAATTCAGGTCTGCAGACCAGTGCTAAGCTGACTGCCACAGAACCGACGGAGGTACATTTATAAATGAGAAACCCACTCTTCATCCCCAAAGCTGATTTCTAAGGAATCCTGAGATAAGACCCAGGAATATGAATTTGTTTTTACATTTCCCAGGTGATTCTAATGCACAGCCAGGAGTGACACTGTATCAGAGGCTTCCCATTGACCTCAGTGCAGATAACCCATCACATGATCAAGAACCCCCACACTGGTCAGGCTCCTGCCTCACTGTTCTATCTGCTATCTTACCTGCTTGCCTTCTCCTTTGCTTCTTGAGCCATGTGGGCCTCCTGTCACCTCTTCAAATGGCCTTACTCCTGTGACAAAGCCTTTAAACACGCTGCTCTCTCTGCCCGATATGCTTTTATCTAAGGCTCGACAAACTACAGCCCCACAGGCCACAATCCAGCCTGCCACCTGTGTTTGCACAGCCTGAAAGCTGAGAGTGGTTTCCCATTTTTAAATGGCAAGAAATAAATCAAAAGAAAAATTTTGTGGCACATGAAAATTAGATGAAATTCAAATTTCAGTCTCCACAAATAAAGTTCTATTGGACACAGCCATACTCATTCATTTACAAATTGTCTAGACTGCTTTTGAACTACAAGAGCAGGATTGAGTACTTGCAACAGAGATGGCCTGGCCTGACTAAACCTGAAATATTTACTTTCTGGCCCTTTACAGAAAAAGCTTAATGACCCCCAATCCAACTCATGGCACATTGCTAACAATGTTTGGTATTAAAACATCTTTCTAGTAATAAGATGTTCCCTTTGCTTGTTTATTTTTATATTATTATTTTGGCTTTATTTCAGTTTGCTGTGCCTTTTACTCAATCTTGGTGACTTAACTTTTTGATTGAATTGTAACTTCCACTGAGCCCATCTAATGGAAAGTAATATGTACGTTAATTTGGTTGGAGACTGGTATGGTCTCTCTTCTGTCTCTATCTAGAGCAATGGGTTCCAATTTATACTGGGAGAACTTCTCTTCATACCCCCAGAGCCTTGAACTCCCTGGAGAAATCAGAGCAGGAGAAGGTTTAAAGATCATAGCACAGAGGGTGAATGGTGGTGGGGATGGAAAGGAAGGTATAAACCTGAATCTCTTCCCCAAATTTCTGGAAAACCAGTAAAAGAAAGAAGTGTTAGGAAATCTTCATTCCTGGTTGAGGATTATGGTTTACATAGACTGTTTTATATAGGGGTTTTCATTTTACTTTTATGATTATAAAAATTATAAAAGTGTAGTTCAGTTGACGGAGGAGAGAAGATAGCGATTATGACTCGCGTCCTAGGGTTTTATAAAATTCAGCTATTGTGAGGGGCACTGGGGTGGCTCAGTCGGTTAAACGTCCGACTTCGGCTCAGTTCATGATCTCATGGTTTGTGAGTTAGAGCCCCGCGTCAGGATCTGTGCTGACAGCTCAAAGCCTGGAGCCTGTGTCAGATTCTGTGTCTCCCCTTCTCTCTGACCCTCCCATGATCATGCTGTCTCTCAATAATAAATAAACACTAAAAAAGAAAAAAAACTTAAAAAAATAAAGAAAGAAAATTCAACTATTGTAACAATATATACACACTTGAAATAATTTGGAAACCACCAGTGAAGTATAACACAACAACGCCCAAACAAAAGTACACAGCAGTGATTAGGGAACACACAAGGAAGAGACTTGGAGTCAAGGCAGGGTCTGGCAAAACTGACTTGTCACAGGAAGTGAGTTTAAACTGTTGTTAAAGAAAATGATCCACACAGAGAGGCAGAGAAGGAACAAGGAAGTCACCATGTTGGGGTTCACACATATACAAGATGAAGTGATAGACATGAGCAAATACTATACAAGAAATGAGGTAAGAGGGATCCAGCCAGTTGGAAGACTTCATATCTGTAGAGTTTAAAAGGAAGAGATGGAAGAATAATCAATAGTTCGATGCCTCAAGTTGTTAACAAGAGATGATTAACATTGCAAATATGTTGTTAAATATAAAATAATAGTGACAGAAACACTGATTTGGCTTTACTACGAAGAAGCTCAGAAATAGAAATCTCTAGCAAGTAAGTTGAAATGAGACTTTGATCTCCTTTTGTGTCACTAGTACATTCTTGAATAAACCTTGATCTTTGGGAATCCTGGGAGATTTGGGATACTTATTACTTTGGTTCTTTTCTTATATTTTTTGATTATCTTGTGGCCATCATTTTTATCCCATTAAAAAAAAATAATAGTGGTAGCAACACCACCTACCTTTTTCTCATTTTTTTAAAAATATTTTTATTTATTTCTAGGAGAGAGAGAGAGAGAGACAGTGTGAGCAGGGGAGGGTCAGAGAGAGAGGGAGTCACAGACTGAAACAGGCTCCAGGCTCTGAGCTGGCAGTCAGCACAGAACCCAACGCGGGGCTCGAACCCACGAACCGCGAGATCATGACCTAAGCGAAAGTCGGACGCTTAACCGACTAAGCCACCAAGGCACCCCCTTTTTTTCTTTTTTTTTGATACCTTCTGCTAAACACTTTGTATATGTTCTCTTTTAGTCCTCAGGAAATCATTATGAGATCAATCCTGTTAACCCTAGGCTCAAAGAGGGTGTTTACCATACCTCAGCTTGCAAAGCTCAGAGATAGTTTTAGAGCTGGGATTCAAATCCAAGTATCACTCATGCCAGAGGCCATGTCTTTACCAACTTTGCTGGAAGAAGGAACAGGCATTAGATGCTTCTCTCTACTGCAGAGAGAACGTGGAATCTGGTTATAAGTTAATAAATTATTAGTAAAAATAAAGCACTGCTTTCATTGCCTCTCTTTTAAAACAGTGGAATATTATTGGTGCCTTTATTTTATTTATTTTTGAGTTTTGTAATGTTCGTTTTTGAAAGAGAGAGAGTATGAGAGTGTGCTCAAGCAGGAAAGGGGCAGAGAGAGAGAGGGAAACACAGAATCCAAAACAGGCTCCAGGCTCCACACTGTCAGTGCAGAGCTCAATGTGGGGCATGAATTCACGAAACGTGAGATCATGACCTGAGCTCAAGTCAGTTACTTAACCGACTGAGCCACCCAGGAGCCCCTTGCTGACACCTTTAATATGGATAAGGTGACTGGCCAAAAGAAGTTTTTACTGTTATTTGTTTTATATTTTTAGTAATAAATTGGCAGCCTTCACATCCATGGATTTATAGTTTCCTGAGAGAAATGAGGCATGATCTGATTTCAGGGCTCGGTTGGAACCATAAAAGTCCCTTGGAGAAGAGGTGAATTAAGTCCTTGAACTACCTCAGCAGCGCCTTTGTTCAGAGAAAATAGCTCTGTAGCGTCAAATGGATTTAAGTGATCATGAAAATATTCAAACCAAAGTGGCATGTAATTAAGAGCAATTAGAACTGAAGTAATGTGACTGGATATTAAAACCAGACATGCAGTGTTTGTGCCTTCTCAGTAGACACAAGGCAGATAATTTGGGCTCCTCCTAACTTTGTCATCTCTAGAAATAAAATCTGCTAGACTGCTCAGATGTATAGATGCTATGTAAATATTGAAGGTCTAGGATCATACAGTACGTTTGACCCTGTGTTTCTGTTATATAGTTTCATGTTCATATTTCAGTCACAGATATGCCGGAGTTAATTAGATTTCTACTAGTAAATATCCATCATGGTGTTGCTAAATCCCTTTTGCCAAATGATCTAATTAGAGCAACACTTGGCTCTCTATATAATTACAACATATGGCACCTAGAGGGTACGTATAGTAGAATTATAGGTTTCCTGATGAGAAATCCAGGTGGTGGATAAAAGACTCTATTAAACTAAGTTGGAGTGTGTGTGTGTGTGTGTGTGTGTGTGTGTGTGTGTCTGTCTGTTTTAATGTATACAATTCCTCCTACTCTCCCCAAAATGGGCAATATTTTATAATTCGTCCATCTTTCCCACATGAAACAACATAATTGTATCATAAAATGGGAATATTAAAATTTAAAAGAAAACAAATAATTGATAGCATTAACATAACTTATTTAACCCTCTTTGCCTCTAAAAATTATCATGCATAGTAAGTCAGCAAAGCTGGATGAAGCTCTCTATAAATGAATTATTTGATGGGACATACTCCTCCCTTTGAACAAGATCACTTACCAAAATGGCTGCTAAATACATAACAAAAATGGGATTGAATCCTTTGGCCAATGAGAAGAAGGGTCTCTTAATGCCTATGTATAATCTCTGGACATAGGCAAACCAGTTTGGGTAGTTGATGTGTTCAGTTTCAGTATATTGAATTTGAAGGGCTTATCATGTGGTGGTATTTTAGAATCCACTTGCATGGGCTTGGAAGAGCTGATTGGACACTTTTCTTCCCAGGTCCATGTTCAGTCGTATCACATTGATAGCTTCACATTGACCAAAGTGGGCATACTTACACCATGAAAACTGGCACATGTCAGGATATTTTTATCCATGGAGAAACAGTGGTTAAACATGAACCAGCACATCATTACTTGTGGGACATTGTGCAGCCAGCTTGGAGTTTGTGGGACAGATCAAGACCAGAAACCTAGTTTTCCAGCTCATCTTCTTTGAAGTGATACGGGTGAATAAGATTCATTGAAAGAAGATAGAAAAACTAAAGAGTTCTGAATTGTGTCAAGTTCATGAGAGAGAAAAGGAAACCAAAAAATTCATCAGAAAACTAAGAGGGGAAACAGGAAATTAGAGTGTTGTGAAATTCTAGGTAAGAGAGTATCATTCATAAGCAGTATTTGACGTTGTCAGATGTCACTGAGAGGCCCTAAAGAATGAGGATGAATAACTGTATATATTTGGTATGGTGGTACTGAAGTCATAAGTAACCTTGAAATAAACACTTTCGATAAGAACAAAAGCTCTACTGGCTAGATGATAAGCAGCTGGTTGCAGTAACTACTTTTTGCAGATGTCATGTAATCAAACGAGGAAGATTAGATATGCTGGAGGGGAGGGACACATTTGTGGCAAGGATCTTATTCAGATGGAGAACATTGGGGCATATTTATAGACTGAGGAATTCACACTGGTAAAGTAGGAGTTAAAGTTGTAAGGCACAGGAGATGATTCTCGAGGAGACAAGGGATATTGGATCTGAAATAAATTGTTGTGGGAAAGAAGGATGAACTTGTCTTCTTCTCTGACTTTAGAGAGGAAGGGAGGGTGGGTAAGGGCACAGAGAGTTAAGTATGAAAGAGAATGTTGAGGAATTTCATGTAATATGGCCTTGATCATGATCTTGAAAAAATGAGAATGAAGGTCATCTTTTGCAAATATGAACCTGGTTGCAGGGCAATTGTGTGCTTGAGAGAAAGGGACATCTGGACTGTCTTCTATGGTCAGTGCAACAGAAGTTAAGTAAGATTTGGATTGTGCTTTTTATTTTCAGTTGCTTTCACACATGTTGACTTTCCCACATATTGATTTCCAAAAGAGGTGGTTTATTCCAAAGGATGCATAAAGTTTTTAAAGAAAAAATGAGGCTTGACTGCTGTTAACACCAAGAAAAATGTTTTTCAGGTGAATTCAATATGCTCTAACTCAGAAAAAAAATGTACTTTAAAATTACTCTAGCCCTTTCTCATTTTCTCAAGGACTCACTCCTTCAGTCATCCCTGCTCTTTCCTATATTGTCACACTCTCCCTCCTCTTTCAACTGTTGGATCATTCTGGTCAGCATATCTTTATCTTTCTCATCCACTTTGCCTCCTTTTTCTCTCTTCTACCTCCACACTGTCCCTAAGCAATCTCATCCCCTCCCATGGCTTTAAATACCATCAACATGAACAACTCCCAAATGTACATCTTCAATTCATTATCTCCCCTGAGCAATTTGGGCTTAACATGCCCAAAACAGAAATTCTACACCACCCTCCCTAAAATTGGTCCTCCCAGTTACATTACCTTCTTCTTGTTGCTCAAGCCAGAAACGTAGAAGTCAGTTTTGTTTTCTCTCTTTCACAACATCCCATATGTTTATTTAGTAAATTTAGGACGTCTACTTCTGTAGAACATATAAAATCTATCTCCTCCTTTTCCATCTGTGCTGCCCAATGCCCTGGCCCAACCACCATCATCTCTTATTGATGAGAGCCCCTCCTAGTCCATTTAGACTACTGTAACATAAACACCATAGGCTGGGTGGCTTAAACAACACACATTCATTTTTCATAGTGCTGGAGGCTGGATGTCCAAAATCAAGGTGCAGGCAGATGTCAGTGGCTCCTAAGAGCCAGATTCCTGGTTCATAGATGGTTGTCTTCTCACTGTGTCCTCAAATGATGGAAAGAGGGAGGGAACACTCAGATGTCTCTTTTATAAGAGGGATAATCCCATTCATGAGGGTTGCACCTCATCACCTGATATCCCCCAAAGACTCACCTCCTAATGCCATCACATCGGGGAGTTAGGATTACAACATGAGAATTTTGAGGAGGCTTGAACATTCAGTCCATAATACCTGCTAACTGGCTGTCCTGCTTCTATCCTTACCTGTTCTCTGTACCACAACCAGAATGGTCTTTTTAAAACACACATCAAATCTTATCACTAACCTTAAGGTAGAAATTAAGCTGTTGACCATGATGTTTAAGGGACTACATGATCTGGCTCCTTATTGTGTTATTTCTGGGTTTTGTTTCAGTAACCTCCCCATCACAGATCTTAAGTGCCAAGATGTCTAAGGTCAAGTGTATTTTCTTTCCTGTTAAACCACTAGTGGCCTACTTTCCTCTTCAATTCCTTCTTTGTAATTTGTAATTACATATCTATGCCTTCTTTTACGTGATTATGATATATCTTTCCAAACTGGTGTGTAAGCTGGATGAGGACAGGACCTGGTTTTCTTTACCACTTTTTATCTAGTGCTAGTATAGGAATACCACTGAGAGATATATTCATTAGTTGTAGAATAAATGAAGAAAGAAATCAATAAACTGACAGTTTGGCTCATTTCACCAAAGATTTAAGGTTGCCTAGAAAAACAAGCAATAGAAAAGATAAAAGTAAATAATTTAGGGAGTGGGGATAATGGGAACTTATCAGTATAAAACAAAAAAAATCATAAATGCAATTAGTACATGGAAATACATCCAGTATAATTCACAGATTTGAATGTGCCTGTCTTACTACCTAAGCAAAAAGAAAAGTAACTAAAAGAGCTATAGTGTCTTTAAAACATTTGAAACATTTACTTTGCCTCATAGGAGAATCTTAAAAAACATTCTCCATGAGACACAGTTACTATAGTAGATGGAAGAAAAAAGATTTCATAGATGTGACAAAAGCTCCATATAGGTGGCAAATTATATATTGATGAAGGGCAAGTTAGTGAATTCATTTCTGTGAGGTGGGACCAACTATATAGCTGGGTTGGTTTTTTTGTTTTGTTTTGTTTTTTTATGCAGAGACTGGACCCAGTGGTAAAGTTTTAAGTTTTTACAACAGTATTTTCTAGTACTTGGAGTGGCATTATGGGGCAGAGATGGGAATAGTACATTTTGTATAATGTGTATTCTGTGATTAAGTAAGTTGTAAGTGTAGGGTCTAGATTTCAGGCCTTCTCAGAACCTTTAGGATCTTATGAGACTTTCCAAGAATTATATTTCTCACATTACTTGGAAATGAATCTTATTGCACAGAATACCTCAAAAGATTAGGGCTTCAGAAGGGAAAAAAATCTTTGGAAAACTTTGATCTAAATGAATGTATATGTCCATTTACTTTAGGAATCCCATTGTCGATTGGCATGGCCAGGATTGTAGTAAGGGTTAGCTAGGAGAAATTTTTATATTGTGATTACTAGCAACAATGTGAGAAGAAGCTTTTCTGTGTTACTAATTTTGCAATACCCATTTAGACAAGGTCTATACTATATAATGGGCCAAGGAGAATCATCAAGACACATGGTGGAATGCTACCCTCAGGATAGTACAATTAGGCAGTTTCCATGTGAGAATCTATAGACAGGATTTTTAAGCATCTAGTCCCTAACTGATTCCTGTCCACAGGGTCAAAGTTGGGGAAAGCTGAGTAAAAGGTACAAATAGTCTCAAATTTTTCCAGACCTGTTTTTCCACAAGAACATTAGGTATTATACCTGAATAGCTGAACGGAAAACAAAGCAGCTCTTTATTTTTGAAATAATAGCATGAATGACTCAAGCCTACAATTAGCTAAAGGAAAACAAAACTTTACTCCTAGTTTCTTCAGGCGTGAAGATCTGAAAGTTGGAACACAGTTAAATAGGATATTCCGTAATTTCTCAGTGATTTCATCTTCCTCTTTAATTTGGCATCCAGAAATTCATGTTGATTGATAAATACTTGGCTATAAAAGCAAAGATATTATTCAAATCATGACATGATACACTTTTAAAATCCTAGAGAATATTCATAATGTATGATATAAAGTATGATTCCTCTGCCTGATTTCATTTCTCCAACTCTTTCCTCTTAAGACAAATTCAGGGAGTTATTGACACAGTATCCTTTTTCTGTACCCTAGGGACTCTCTCTCCTCTGAATTCTTTCTTCCTTCCTTCCTACAAGACCCCTCTATTAGAGCCCTCTCTGTACTTTCACCTCTCAACTTCTCTTCTTGAATTTTGTCTGAAATTGTCAGTCATTTCATTCATTCAATTGTTTCCCACCAGATGAAGGTATCAAAGATTTCTAATCAATACAGAAGGCAAAAGAGAGGAGGAAGGATGGAGGGGACAGTTATCAAAGGAGAGAGGGGAAAAGCCAGCCATAAGACAATCAGACTTTTACAGTGGGCCACTGGGATCACCTCTTAGCCTAGTCTCCATGATTTTTTGTGCAAATAGTGAGTATGTTTTCTTTGGTTTGAGTTGCATGAACAAAGTCCCCTTTAGTTAGCCCAACTGGGCATACGCCCCCTGCCAAGAAGGTGGGTATATGTCAAGCCTAAAAAAGAATAACCTGTTATAGAAACTTGACTACATGTATTCACATTCATTTGGAGTTTTCCCAGGTGAGGAAGAAGGTTTGAATGTTGGAAATGTTCTCTCCCACTCATGTATGTGAACCATAGTAAGCAAATGATGTGTAGAGTCTGGAGATTCCCATCTTTCTTGGAGGAAATATATCTTTTCATGGGACTAATGTCATCTCTGGTTCTGAGAGCTTTAGGGTCTGATGTAGCACAAGAGACCAATAGGTCAATGGTTTTCAACCTGCTTATGTCCCCAGTATACCTGTGGCCTCAACACATTTCTGTTGCTCGAAATGGTTCATCACACATTTATCATAGGAGGAAGAAGTAACGGGAAAGTGATGGAGTGAGGGAGCCTAGAAGCTTATGATGTATAGGAATTACAGGCAGGGTATGATTTGAAAAATCCCTCCCAAACAGTCTGTCATGCATGGTTTTCCTTTTTTTGTTTTTTTAATATTTTGGGGAGAGCACAAGCAGGGGAGAGGTAGAGAGAGGGGGACAGAGGATCCAAAGCGGGCTCTGTGATGCCAGGCTGACAGCAGTGAGCTCATCGTGGGGCTCAAACTCATGAACCACAAATGATGACCTGAACTGAAGTCAGACACTCAACCCAAAATTGACTGAGCCACCCATGTGCCCTGCACATGGCTTTTCAACCTGTGGGAATGGCTTGTTCTGCCAGCACTTTTGTTATACATTGGGGAGGAAATTGTGGTTAGATGATACATAGCAAGTCTCACAAGCAAGTACTGGCATGTACACTCATGGTTTGACAGTATGTCAAACTAAAGACACTTCTTCCCATTCTTGCTTTAGCAATAATGATTACATCACTAGTAGTATTTAGAATCCCAGAAGGATACCGTTTGCAAGTCCCAAAAGTCACTTACCCACAGGTTCACTGAATCTGACTGGCAAAATGGTTTTACTTGGCAGGCACTATACACTAGCCAGCATCGTGTTTAATTTTCTTACATTAGGTTCTAGCCATTAAAATTTGGAATATGTCAGGGGACCTAGATGGCTCAGTCAGTTGAGCATTTGACTTTCAGCTCAGGTCATGATCTTGCTGTTCAATGAGTTCAAGCCCCACATTGGGCTCACCGCTCTCAGCACAAGACTGATTGGATCTTCTGTCCCCCCCCCGCCCTACCCCCCACTTGTTCTCTCTCAAAAATAAATAAAAATTTTAAAATTTTGGAATATGTCATGTAATCCAGATTTCTAAAAACACTGGATGATCAGTAACAGTCAGCCTGAATTCTGTTGGTAATACCTGGCCAGAGCTGAAAAGTTATCTTTTTACCAAGGCGTGAAATCTCCTGTTAGCCACACAACTTTGTCCCTGATGTTAAGATGTAGTGTCACTTGATATTTATCATTGTTCTTGCATTATTGTTTTCCTTACAGTAGAGTTAAAATAAAAGCAATCTATTTCTGGTATCTATTTCTCTATCAAAAAATGAAAATAAGAAAGCTTGACCAAAGGGCCACACTTTTTAAGAAAATACAGAAGAGTAGGTTGTCTTATGAATGAATGAATATTGTCTTGTTCAGAGATAAGCAAAATGTGCATTGAAAACTTACTCTCACCTGCTTCCTTCATTTATATTATCACCCACCTAGCTCCTATAGGTAATGACATTTGTAGCTCTGTAACTAATTCTGTACCTTTATGTTATCAGTGATAATTTGAAGATCAGGATGGTTTGGAATCCCTGAGACTAGCTGTGGCAGTCTAGCCAATGACCTATTTTCTGACATGCAGTTCTTTTCATTTTCCCATGAATGGTTAAATACTAGAATTTCTGTACTGAGACTTCCCTGGAGAGTCTGCTAATCCACTGGTGTTTTCCTCCCTCTTTCTCTCTTTGTTTCATCTGTCATATTGACATGCATGACAGCTTGTCAATTATCCCTCTTTCCAGATTATATTAAAATCTGAAAGTAAAAGCTATATCCAGATCCCTCTTCCATTATAAATACCAGGCATCTAACAACACCCAAGTGAAGGTTTTCTCTGCCGTTTTTCCTGAGCAGGTGATTGTCAGCCTAACTCAGTGCTTGATAGATAAAACAGAGAATTAAACTTGCCTTTTAAACTAGGAAATTATTTTATTCTAACATTACTGTTCATATTAAACTCCTGTGCCATTAGAGCTGTCTCTTTTAAATGAATGCTCACTGGGTACTTTGTTTATTCAATTTAATTGTAGGGGGGAAAAAGACCTCATACAAGGGAAATGGTTGTTCAAACTGGTTTTTACCAGTCACCATCCATGTGAATGAATGTCCAATTAAATAGTGGCTCACTAGGACTCGTATAATAGTAACATCTGTTATCTTAATTAAACAAGTTACTATATAAAGGCGCTTTCATGGCTCACTTTGTTAGAGCAGGTTCTGACCTAGAAACTCAAGGAAGGTTTGTTCTCTTTGTGGGATTTGGTTGGTGGTGTTCCCAGTTGGTCCCATTATGTTTTAGACCTGACAGGTTTGTGATCTGCAAACATACACATATGTTCAAGCCCACGTAGCCTGGGGAAAGGAGAGAATTAGAGTTCATGATGCAAAGTGGAAGAAATAAAATAAGAAAAACCCTGAGTAGGAATGTTTTATATTTATGCCAGACTACTTGGGTATTATGACCTGGAGGAACAGGGTGATGGGGAGGGGCAAGTGATGGAGAAGGGAACGTGAACAAATACACATTTATTCTCTATTACTTGTCAGGCATCAAGGAAGACCCTTACCTGCAGGTACTGGCCGTAGTCCTATTTCGGTATCTTTGAAATCCAATAAGCTCTAAAAAACCAAAGTGTTTTTTCCTTTTTCATCATCTTCTTACTAATTTATTTGTTTATTTTAGGCATCTTTGCAGCAAACTCATTTGGTGGCAGAAATAATCACATATTAGACTGTGAGGTATCATGTCAGACTTTCTTGGGAGATGTTATATAAAATAAACTATAGTATAAATTATACTATTGTATATATAGACTTAAATAGTATATATAGAGAGTATTTGGTATATAGTAAAATAAACTATAGTATGTTTCTAATATGAGAAATATTGAATTCTAAAACAACTTTCCTTGAGGATTTTTGATAAGTTGTTATATATTAGACCACTCAAAAATATTTTTATTATTTTAGAGAGAAAGAGAGTGTGAGTGGGGGAGGCAGGCAAGAGGAGAGAGACAGAAGACAGATAGACAAATAGACTGAGACAGACAGAGAGAGAATCTCAAGCAGACTCCACGCTCAGCGCAGAACCTGATGTGGAGCTCTATCTGACAACGCAGGGACCTTGACCTGAGCTGAAATCAAGAGTCAGAAGCTCAACTGATTAAGCCAGCCAGGTGTCCCTGTATTAGACCATTTTAAACAAGATAAACTGGGGTGCCTGGGTGGCTTAGTCGGTTAAGCATCCAACTTTGGCTCAGGTCATGATCTCACGGTTTGTGGGTTCAAACCCCACGTCAGGCTCTGTGCTGACAGCTAGCTTAGAGCCTGGAGCCTGCTTCAGATTCTGTGTCTCCCTCTCTCTCTGACCCTCCCCTGCTCATGCTGCCTCTGTCTGTCTCAGAAATAATTTTTTTAAAAAACATTTAAAAAATAAATAAAAATAAAGAAGATAAACTGAAGCTTAGTGAGAGTGAGTATTCTTGCTTATGGATAGCTAATAAGCCTCTCTAGGGTTTCCTATTCACTTAAAACAAAGTTTCTTCTTGCCACACCGGAGTGTTGTGCATACCCAAGCCCCTGCTTGTCTCTCTGACCATAGCTGCCATTTGCCATTAGTTGGAATCCCAAAGCATTTATAGCTAATCAAAGACATATATTTTTTCCTGCCTCAGAGCCCTTGCACTTGTTTTTCCCTCAGACTGAAACACTTTTCTCTCATCTTACATCTCAACTGAAATGCTACTTCATTCAAAGCAACCTTGTTCCTTTGTGCAACCCCAAAATGATGATATTAGAAAGAGTTTGGAGTGGTGCGTGGGTGGCTCAGGCAGTTGAGCATCCGACTTCAGCTCAGGTCATGATCTCAGGGTTAGTGAGTTTGAGCCTTGTGTCGAGCTCTATGCTGACAGCTTGGAGCCTAGAGCATGCTTCGGATTCCATGTTTCCCTTCTCTCTCTGCCCCTCCCCCACATGCATTCTGTCTCTGTCTCTGTCTCTCTCTCTCTCAAAAATAAATAAACATTAATATTTTTTAAGTTTGGATATTATGAAATGTATTTTATCTGCATAGCATCAAGTTTTTCTTTTTCGGATAGAAGCAGCTCGGTCATCCTCTCCAGAAGTGCCTTTTCCCATTGCTTGCAATCTTCCTGGGTCTCTCAGTTCATGTGATATTTCCTTCCCATGCAAGGAGCTGGGCAGGCACAGGCTGAGTCAACCAGATACCCTCTTTTCAATAAACAGAGCTTTCCTATGGGCAGAACATGGGTAGAGCAGAGTCCTTCTGATGGTGGCTCCCTGGAAATACTGCCCCTTAACTTCTACTGTAGATCCCCAGAGCTGCTCTTGACTGCCCTCTTCCCCAAGCCCTTTTCAGCCCCTCCAGTTTATGAGCTACCACATATCCTTCCAATAGGTTAACCAGAGTCCGTTTCAGTTACTTACAAGCCCAAAGCCCAACCGATACAGACAAACAGATGGATCATCTGTAACAGGATTTTGTTGTTGTTGCTTAAATCTGCCTCAGAAAAATAAGCAGCTCTTTAATGGCATTGGGTTTTAACCTAATACTTAAAAATGATTGCATCTTACCACATTTGAGGTAGGCAACTTGCTAACTTGAATCTCTGTAACCTTCTTTGGGAAGTTTGAGACATTTTGCTTCAGAAAAGCATTTGCATTCAACTTTACCAGTTATCCACCTGTTTAAATAGCTCCCCAGAAGAATGGGGTTGTTGAGCATGTGGAGTTGCAGGGTTCCCTGGAATTAAAACAAATGCATCTCCTCCAGAGAACTCTTTTCTCTAGAAGGAGAACATACACTAAAGTGTAATGCTGCCCACTCCCACAGGCATGTGCTTGGAGTTCTGGCTACGACACTGAAATCTGTGAAGTTCTTTGGATGAAATCTTTTGGCTGCCTTTGTGCAGATTCAGGTTGTCTGGCATCTGTATTCTTCCAGAATGAGTCATTGTACTTCTCTGCTTCATTGATTCTCGCTGAGGGAGATTTGGACAATGGGCCTGAACCTGCCAAATGAGTTCAGGAAGTCCCTAACACATCAGTAGCTTGTTATATAAGCATCTTGTGCTCAGCAGTTAGGCCTGCCACTGTCTGTGATGAGCATGTTCCCATCCTAGTGACAGCCTGATGGAGTCCTTTGCCCACTTCTGTGCCTGGCATTTGAGCTCAGAGAGGCTGAAATCGCCCTTATTTCAGCAGAGTGAGTGCCTGTTGTGCTGACAGCATCGCGATGGCATTGGGGCAGAATATCAAAGTCCACATGTGACTCCCCACCAAGGCTCTCATTTGAGCTGCACTGGCAGTTCCTTGTAGGTGTGGAGCAAGAAAAGATGCCCCAGGATTCTTGGATGAATTGATCTCAACTCTAAGTGGAGGCCTTACTAAATCCCTAGATGATCTAATCTATATTCTCAGAGCCCAGGCACTTTTCTCTTTTGAAAATGCATTTTGAAGTTGCATTTGCTGGATTTGAATCTGCCTCCTGGAGAGAACAGGCTTACCTGTCTTGGTCATCATATCTCAAGCACTTAACACAGTACTTGGCACTTAATAGGTACTAAATATAAATATTTAGTTGGGGGGCACCTGGGTGGCTCAGTCGGTTAAGCGTCCGACTTCGGCTCAGGTCATGATCTCACAGTTCGTGGGTTCGAGCCCCGCATCGGGCTCTGTGCTGACAGCTAGCTCAGAGCCTGGAGCCTGTTTCAGATTCTGTATCTCCCTCTCTCTCTGACCCTCTCCTGCTCACGCTGTCTCTCTCAGAAATAAATAAAACATTAAAAAAAATTTTGTAAATAGTTAGTTGGAATTTTTCATCAGGAAAGTTTCATTATTTCAAGTGTGTATATGAGAACAGCAAATGTGGCTTGTCTCTCTCTAAAAGTTCCATTTATTACTTTCATTAGAAATTATTTATTACAAGTATCACAATTATACTATGTATGAATGTATGCCTGTAGTAAATTCACGTCAAAACGCTATTTTAAAAAAGAGTTTTGTTTTGGAATGCCAGGAATTTAACACCCAAACTAGCGACATGGTCGTAGATCCCTATGTTGGGTGATCTTGAACAAATGGGTAAACTAAAGGAAACTTTATAGACTTAACATCAGTTAGGGCAAGACTCAAGGGGTTCCCAACCCTATACCAAGGTGCCTGGTAGGTTCTGGAAGTTACCCAAAGAGATCAGGTTGCTAACCCTGGCCTGAAGCCCCACACTCCACACGGCTGCCCTTGCAGTAGGGAACTTCTTAAAGCAGAGTTAGAAATCCTCACAAACAGGGGAGAAAAGAGAAAGAGCAGAAAAATGACTGTTTTCTAAACCAACCTTATCCAAAGCCTTAGTCAGATGGCGTCATGGATATGGATGGAGCCTGGGCTCACAGCTTCCCATAGTATTTTGAACTCAGTCTCAGACTCTCCTGAAACTTCACACAACTGCAATGCCATGGAATGGACTAGATGTGGGGAATGGACTCAGAGCTCCAGTTTTGCCATCCATGAAGCCTTGAGCAAGTGACTTAATCCTTGTCTATAAAATGGACTTACTAATACATAGCTGTTATCTTCTGGGGAGACTTCATTAGATGGAAGAGTGCTTTGTAAATGGTAAAGCACTGTGGAAGTTTTATTCTATAGGTTTTAAATCTATACATATTTTTACAAAAATGATGTTACAATATACCTGTTTTATAATTTGACTTTTTGATTTAAAATATATGGTAGATGTCTCAACATCTCAGTATCTTCTTCAGAAATGCTGTTTAACTTACTACGTGCAGTTTACATCAACCACAGTAAGATCCTACGATTCTGATGAGAATTACAGTAGTAACTAAGGGAATTTCCAAGCAGCCGTATTTTGAGCACTTCTACCAACATGATTACTGTAACCACCAGCATTTTTCAAGCACCTAATATGTGCTAGGTGTTTTACATACATCGTTTTATACTTGAAGGAACTAAAGTTCATTAGCATCAGTTAACTTCCTGGTAGCCTTACAGGGTAAGTGGCAAAACCAGAGTTCATCTGAAGATTTATCTGACTTCAACACAGCCCCCATTATGCCAATATCCCATGTAATCAGAAATGCAACATACCAATATCTGACCTCTCCATCTCACCCTGGCTTCAAATGTGTCCCTACCACACACCCCATTTCTATGAAAGGTACCTCCATCTAGCAGGCGACCCTAACCAAATAACTTCCCCTCCACTGCCCTGAAACCACTCTTGTTAAGGTTAATGAACTGTGATTATCAAATCTCATGCTCAGTATTCATTCTTCAACTTGGTCTCTCAGCAGCAATTAACACAGGTAGTGGACCACTCCTCCCATTTTGAGAAGTGCTTTTCATGCTGTCCAGGATGTTGGTTTTCCTTCTACATCCTGACCACTCCGTTTCATTTATGTATCATATTTTCATCTTTGCAACCTCTCAACTGACCCACTGCCAAATGTTTAGCCCTCTTTTCTATCTCCTCTTCCTTTGTGTCTTATCTTCGTTTAGTCCATGCCCTCATAAACTATCTACATGCTGGCCAAATCTAAGTTTATATCGTCAGCCCAGACTTATACTGAGAACTCCAGAGTGATATATTTAATAGTCTATACAACATCTACCTAGGTTTTTGCTATCCATCCTAGTCACAAAAGTTCTGACTCCAGTACATAAACTTTTTCCCCTCAGTAAAAGCTAAAAGAAAGCTGTCAAGCTTTGTTGGGCCTATTGATTTAAATGACATCTTCTCCAAACCACCTTGAGGAATTCATTGATTAATGCAGTCACTACTTCATCAATTAATTAATTCAAATATTTCATAACAACATCATGTGCCAAGTACTACACTGAGACTCAAGCTAAAAATTTTGGAACCATTTATCTAAGCAATAAGTAATTCCAAATTAAATTGATAACTTCAGAATTATCTTTTAAAGTGTTTCCATAATACACAGGAAGACTTTTGAATCACTCCATCCCAAATTCACTTTTTAAAAATATGCATAAATCCTTTCCAAAATGGAGGTTTATTTGGATGTCATAAAAGATAATTGCAGCTTTATAAACCTGACCTATGGGAGATTGAGTTTTCATTCAGAAACCTTATCTTGATTGCTTACACATCACCCAGCATTCTCTGGTCCGTCTGCTTGATGTCATTATGTCAGCTTGTCTTCTAGAGAGAAAGAGAAAACTTCACTGAAATGAACAAGGTCTTTCACCTTCTCCCTTTGGGTTACATGAAGAAGGTATTTATGAGAGTTGTCCCCCCGGTGCCCATTGGGAACTTGCAGAAGATCAATTACTACAGATGGACAGTGTGTCTGGTCTTTCTCCCCCTTTCCACATATTAAATTGTCACTGTGTCAAATGTCTTATCATCAAATATGGTGCTGCCAGGAAATTGCAATTATATTTATCTGTTTTTTTCTCTGACCTTTGGATTTCATCCAGTCTACAGAGAATCCCTCTAGGTGGTTCAGAGAACATGTGTCATCCAAATCGATAGGACCCACAGTGCCTGACTCCTTCCTCTTTTCATTGAGAGGGAGGACCATTCATGTATTAGAATCAGAACTTTTTATGCCTAGGATGGATAGCAAAGACCTATGGCTTCAGTGCATTTAATCTTGTAATGTAATAACTTTATAGTCATGCAGTCTAGGTCTAGTAAGTAATTACAACGATACCATATGGAGTTTTCTAGTGTTTTCATCCTCTGTGCCTGTATTAATTTTGAGCTTCTGTCTCTGGATGGCTTTGTTTAGATTTTAAAACCTTGACTTTTGTTCTCTTAGTTTCTCTCACCATAAGAATCCCTACTGTCAGAATTCATTAGGTTGTAAAACTAATGTTTAACATTAGTCCCTGTCCCTCCGCCCCCATCACCTGGAATATTTTGAGGGGATGTGGGGCAGTTAACAGCAGGTAGGTTCTCCAACGGTACAACCTCATTTTAATATTGGCTAAAGCAGAACTAATCAAGAAGGCAAATCTGCCATGAAAAGCCTTATAAAACATATCAAAGTTAAATGGACCATTAAAAAATAGTAGGCAGAGGAGACAGCCAGGTGCTCACCAAAATCTAATAGTTGAACTTTAAAAGTCACACATAGTGAGCAGACTAGATGTAAAATCAGCCTTAAGATAAAATATTCCCCAAGAATCAAATCTAAACTGCATATGAATCTTATTTGTTAGCATAACTCACCTATCACCATAGTGAATGACTCTTGCATGGATTAGTCAGGTGGAATATATTAGATCTCTTTTCATTGCAAGTGACAAAATAAACACAAGCTCAGCTGTACTTTCTACCATGTTGACTTTTTCCCCTCATGGCCAAAAAATGGCTGCAGCAGCTCCAGACCTTAAATCTACAGATATTTAATTTCAGAAGGAAAGAATAGGAATCATTTTCCGGAAAGTCTCAGAAAAACTCTCACTGCAGATCATTGACTCATATTGGGTCATGTGATCATCCCTAACTAGGCACTGTGGCCAGAAGAAATTAAATTCTGTGATTATTATAAGCCTAGGTCCCATGTTTCACTCCAAGGTTTAGTGCTGAAACCTAAGAAAATCATGTGGCTGAGATCAGAAGAGGAATGGGTTTTCAGATGGCTATTATTACACATAGAACTAGTTGATGCTGGGTACAGCTGTCTATACAAGAAGGTATGGTCTAAAATGGAAGATAACGTGGAGAAATTCAAACCCGTGTATACGCTGATGGGAACATAAAGTGGTACGGCCACTATGGAAAACAGCATGAAGGTTACTCAAAAAGTCAAAAATAAAGCACCACGTGATCCAGCAATTCTGCTATTAAGTATATCCTCAAAAGAATTGAAACAGGGACCCAAACAGGTTAGCTAGGAAAAAAGAGAGAAGACACAAATTACTAATATCAGAAATGAAAAAAAGGAATGGACATTAATAGGATAACTAATCCTGTGAAGAAGTCTTCACCTACAAATTTGATTAACTAAATTAAATGAGCCTCTATACTTGAGGACACAATTTGCCAAAACTTAAACAAGAAGAAAAGACAATCTGAATAGGCCTATATCTCTGAAAGAAACTGAATCAATAATTAATAACCTTCTAAAACAGAAAGTATATTGCCCAGATGCATTCACTGGTGAATTCTATCAAACATTTCAGGAAGAAATTATACCAATTCTCTACAATCTCTTTCATAAAATAGAAACAAAAAGATTACCTCCTAAACCATTTATGAGGTCATCATTACCCTAATACTAAAACCACACAGAGACATTGCAAGAAACTACAAACCAACATCTCTCACAAACATGAACACAAAAATCCTCAACAAAATATCAAATCAAATCCAAAAAAAAAAAAAAAAAAAAACCATGAAAAGAATTATACACCACAGCCAAGTGGGATTAATTCCAGGTATGCACAGCTGGTTCAGCATTAGAAAATCAATTAATATAATCTATCCTATCAATAGGCTCAATAGTAAAAGTCACATGATACTATGAATAGATTCAGAAAAAGCATTTGACAAAATCCAATACCCATTCATGATTTTTTAAAAAATTCTCAATAAACTAAGAATAGAGAAATGCTTCCTCAGCTTGATAAAGAATATCTTCCAAAAAGCTACAGCTAACATCATACTTAATGCTAAGAAACGAAGCTTCTCAGTAACATCAAAAACAAGGCAAGGAATCTCCTTCTCATAACTACTTTTCAATATTTTACTGAAGATCCTAGCTAAGGCATTAAGATAATCTATATATAAGGTATAGATGTTGAGAAGGAAGAAATAAAACTGTGTTTGTTTGTACATGACATGGTCATCTATGTAGAAAATCCAAAAGAACTGTCCAAAACAAAATCAAAACAAAGCAAAAATACTCCTGCTGCCACTAATAAGCAATTATAGCAGAGTAGCAGGATACAAGGTTAATATACAGAAGCCAGTTACTTTCCTGTGTACCAGCAATAAGTAGATTTCACACTGAAACACAATACCATTTACAACAGCACCCAAGAAATTAAATACTTTGGCATAAATCTAATAAAACACATATAAGATCTATATAAGGAAAACAATAAAAGTCTGATGACAGAAATCAAATAAGAATTAAATAAATGGAGAAATATCCATGTTCATGGATAGGAAGACTCAATATTGTCAAGATGTAAATTCTTCCCAGTTTATCTATAGATTCAGTGCAACTCCATTTATAATATCAGCAAGTATTTTTGGGGCAAACTGATTCTAAAATTTATATAAAGGGCCAAAAAGAAAAAAAAACAGAATAGCCAACACAATACAGAAGGAGAACAAGAGTGGAGAATTAACAAAACCTAAGCTTCAAGACCTACTCTAAAACTGCAGTAATCAAAACAATGTGGTTTTATCAAAAGAATATACAGGTAGATCAGTGGACCAGAATAGAGAGCCCAGAAATAGACTTGCATAAATATAGCCAACTGATTTTTGGCAAAGGAGTAAAGGCAGTACAATGGAACAAAGATGGTCTTTTCCACAAATATTTCTGGAACAATTGGACATCACAATAGAATAGAAAATGAACCTAGATACAGACTTTATATTCTTTACAAAAATTAACTCAAAATGGATCATAGACCATTTATCAGATGCAAAACTATAACTATAAAACTCCTAGGAGATAACATAGGAGAAACATCTAGATGACCTTGGGTTTAGCTATGATTTTTAGATATAATATGAAAGGCACACTTCATGAAAGAAATAATTGATAAACTGGACTTCATTTAAATTAAAAATTCTTACTCTGTGAAAGACACTGTCAAGAGAATGGGAAGACTAGCCAACGACTAGGAGGAAACATTTGTAAAAGACATGTCTGATAAAGGACTGTTATTCAGAATATACACAGAACTCTTAAAACTCAACGAGAAGAAATCAAACAACCTGATTTTTAAAATGGGCCAAAGACCTTAACATACAACTCACTGAAGAAGATATACAGATGGCAAATAATCATATGAAAAGATGCCCCATATCATATGTCATCAGAAAAATGCAAATTAAAACACAACAAGATATTACTACACTACCATGGCCAAAATCCAGAATATGACAACTTTAAATGCTGGTGAGGATTTGGAGCAGTAGTAACTCTCATTCTTCGTTACTGGATGCAAATGTGTGCAGCCACTTTGAAAGTTGATTAGTGCTTTCTTACAAAATTAAATGTGTTCTTATCAGATGATCAAGCAGTTGCACTCTTGGTATTTACCCAGAGCAGCTGAAAACTTACATCTACACAAAACTTGCACACAAATGTTTATAGCACTTTTATTCATAATTGCTGAAACTTGAAAGCAATTATAGTTGAAAGCAACCAAGATATCCTTCAGTAGGTGAATGGACAAATAAACTGTCATACATCCAGAGAATGAGATATGAGATATGAGCCATGAAAAAAATAGAGGAACATTAATTAAGTGTGTATTACTAAGTGAAGAAGCCAATATGAATAGCTACATATTGTGTGATTCCAACTATATGACATTGTAAAAAGGCAAAACTGGGAAGACAATAAAAAGATCAGTAGTTGCCATGGTGTGAGACCATGGAAATTCACCAGCATAACTCAGACTGCTGAGTTCTCCTAGCAGCCAGCATAACATTTTCCCGGCTGCCTTGGCAATCAATGTGCTCCTTTAAACTTTATTGTAAACAATCTGCATTTTTAAAATTATCCATCATTACTTCCCCCAGTGCAACTGTGAGTGATAAAAGGAAGACAGATACTAAGTCTATCTCAAGAAGCATATAAAATATAAGCCTTATAATCCAACATAGAAAGCAAGAACTCCCTTAAGAAACACTGAAATCAAAGGCTGCAAGAATGCAAGGGAAGCAGAAAAAAAAATTCAAGCTGGGAGAATCAGAGAAGTCTTCACAAAAGGGAGAACACCTAAGAGATGCCTTACATGATAAGGAAACAGTACATTTGTGTAGGAGGATATGGTGAGGTATTTCAAGCATTCCATGAGTAAAGTGGGGACACTGAAGTTAGAGCTAGGGAATCTGGATTTTATAAACTTCCAGATTCCTACATATCTCCTGAGCAACTGGAATAAAGATTAAAAAATCATTTCATTGATTAGTTATTTTGCTCAAAAAACTTACTTGACAAAAATTGTTTTCCCAGGAAACAGAAGTATCGGGTCATTTGAATATCCATATACCTACAGACAAAGACACACATGTAATGAGAGGAAGTGAGGCATTAATTGAAATCAGCTCTCAGTGTCTTTGCCAGAGCCTTTCCCTAGATCATAGTGTGTAAAATATATAAGCACTTACGGTTAGCTATAAACTATTCCTTTGTGTACTAGAATAAATATCATCATTACAGGGAACTACAGCAATATCTTGACATCAAGAAAAGAATATGATCCTTTGAAGTCCTTTTAGGTCAAGGAAATTAGCTTCTGAGAGTAACGTATTAAAAACAAGGAGTCAGGTAATATTTTCAGAGCAAATTTTGGGAAGGCAGTATATTTTCAGTTATGTCCATGCTATCTATAGAGTACCTGTGAAAAGCTCTTTAAAATTATAAATACCTAATCATATTTCAATATGATGGGATCAGAAAGTTCTCAAATCTATATAAAGTGGTTATAATTCTGATAGTCCTTTTCGCACTTATTCCTCTCAACTTATTGTGTGAAAATGATTGATGATCTCTTGGAAATAGAAAATTGTTCTATACAATCTAATTGTTATTCTTAAATAAATCATTCTTACCATTAGATTGAATACTGAGCCCATCCCACATTTAGTTGGGAGAATTGATTCTTTATTTTGAGACTCATATTAATTTCTGAGTGACTGATGTCAGAAATCTTAAACTCATCAGAAATTATTTGGAATCTGTAGAAATCCTCTTCCAGAGGTAAATTTCCCAAAGATTTTTAGCACCTATTAATTCTTTGCCTCAGTAGTTTTGAGAGCATGCTGTCAGTTCAGAGGAAATATGTAAAAAAATGTTAAAACCAGCTTAAATAACTTTCTAGTTATATTTAACTTTGGTACAACTTCAATGAAAATACTTCAAGTCAGCATTTCAAATTCAACTGCGAAGGCTCAGGTAATATTTCTTGAACTCAATCATATGGGCATGAAACACTGCAGCTGTATCTTCAAAGTCCTTTGAAAATCTGTCTCATGATATCTTTGGAAGAAAATATTCCAAAATGAAATGAGGAACTTCATTTTTAGCTGAATTTTCTTTATATCTGTCACCTTCTTAGGTGTGGATTCTGAATTTTAAAATATTGCTCTTTTTAAACCTGTAGAGATTGTAAAAGGCTACATCCTTAGTGAAAATTGGTTTGAGATAATTCCCTAAAAAATTTTGTTGAGGTGTTCAGTTGTCATTTTGGTTCATAGAGAACCAGAAGGGTGTATATGTAATAATGACTAATGCCTCTTTAAAATATAGAGCTCTCTGTCTTCTCTTGTTCACAGATATTTAAATGTCTTTAGGTACTTTATGAACAATCCCCATATCTTAAATAAAAATAATTGAAGCAGCTTACAGTGCAAGCTATAATATTCAATAGGACTTTTAAAATAGAATATTTAGACCACATAGATGAAGGGAAATGCATATGTTAATAATGATCTAGCTAAGTAAATACTGATATTTTGAGCTTCCTAGTATTCTAGGCCAAAAGGGAAATCAGTGGGAAATCAGTGAGCTACTATAAAGTTCAAAAAAGAATATTTTTGAAAAGAGACAGCTTTCAAATCCAACATAGAAAGGATTCTATGTTGGAATCCTTTCTCTTGATATTATTTTGTTACTTGAATCCAGTAGCAGATTGATTGCAGTAATGACCCCAATATTTAACACTTACCTATATCCATGCCCTTTGGCAATATCTTCCCGCTTTGACTTTGGGGTTGGTCATGTGACTTGCTTTGGCCAGTAGAACGTTAGTGATAGTGATACAAGCAAATGCTTTAAATATGCTTGCCCATTGGAGCTTTGCCATCACTACTTTTCAAAACCTGTCACAACCATGCAAATAAAATAAGGGAAGTCTGCTGCATGAGGAAGAGACATATGGCCCTGTCACCTCTATCCCCCAGGCAACATTTAGCTGACCCATAGTCTCATGAGCAATAAAAATGCTTATTGTTTTGAGCAGCTAAGCTTGGGGGTTATTGTTATGCAACAATAGCAAACTGATACAGATTGCCATAGAAGAGATATTTAATATCCCCATGCAAGACAATGTCTTGCACAGTAGTTTTTTTCAGAAACTATAGGAAGATCTTCACTGTAACAAATGACAGCCCTTAAGAGCATATCTTACATAAAAATAAAAATACTTTTTATTTGCTTCATTGCTTACTATATATAATGGTATTGAATTCCTGCTGGAGATAACATACTCACCTCTGAACCAAATCACCTTGTCATTAGAAAACAGTCATCCTTTCAACCATACACAGCAACCCTGTTTAGTGGCTGGGGAAGCAAAGGCTATTCTTACTCTCTCCACGGCTATAAATGAGGCCTGGAGAGGATGAGTTTACCAGATGGTGGTTTAGCCATGGTGCCTTGCTCTGAGAATAAAAACAAAACTATCTGCACTGTTGGGAAACCTTTTTATAAAGGTAAGTTGGTCTAGAAAGCATGTTCTAACTTTTTCAATCCATTTGATACTTGAAAATTTTATATTTCTACTTTTAGTGGCACTTCTCATAAAATCTGTTGTCTTTTTTTTTCTTCACCAAAGTCTATTTCAGCTGGCAAAAACATGCCAAAATGATTAATTTGAAATTTTAAGTTAAATGAAAGGGTCACTTGAATCCCAAGAATTATTGAACCTCTGAACCTTAAAATTTATTTGGGCCATCCCCCTCTGATTCTTTAATTCCCTCCAATAATAGCCTAACTTGTCTATCTCTCTTCTGCTAAAAATACTGCCTGTAATAGAAACCCTTGGCCTTTTCATGGAGAATAGCCCCCCTTACAGAATTTTTATTTATTAAAGTATCTAAATGTCTACCCATAAGTAGAGTTTTTATCATCTAGTGTTAAGCCAGCTCCTGGTATGGCACAGGAGAAACCCAAGATCTCTGTTCTATAACACTCTTCCAAATAACCTGAAGACAGCAGCTCTATCTCAGTGTTCACCCAAGCCCTTTGTTTGCCAGGCTAAATGTGTCAGCATTCTTTGGTTGCAGTTAACAGAAATAACTCTAGCTAACTCAAGCAAACGGGAATTTTATTGGAAGGCTATGAGGGACTTAGAAAATCCATGGAAGAAGCAGATTTAAAACTAAATGGGCCCAAGGTAGCTCTTTCGGTCTAGGAAATAGGAAATGCAAAAGCTGTTTCTTTACAGGCATAGTTTGATCAGGCTGCCACTGCTGACTTAAACTCCAATTATGTTCAGCCTCTCCATCCTGCTATTCTAAAGGAAAGTGGTTATAAACATTGTGGCATTGGTCTCAAGGCACAATGGAGGAGGAAGCCCCTGAGAATACCCCTATCAGATAGAATCCAATGGGAAAAGATGTCCTCAAAAGAAAATGAGGGTGTTATTTAAAGGGAGAATGGATGTAGGTAGTCAAAAAACAGCAACAACAAAAACAGATAATTTAACATCATTTTTTCATTCCCATGTGAAGAGACTTTGGGTCCCATCTCTATCCTTCCCACACATCTTCTAACATCCTGGGCTGCCCTCTTCTTAGACGGTGTTTAGTATAATCAACACTGAGTGGAGTGAGGCTTTCCTCTCCCTCATTCTGGAGGCTGTGTTATATATTAATGCAGACTATGATTATGTTCGTCTTCTTGGCAATCTCATTATTCCATTGACTCATGATGAGTATAAGTCACCTGAAATTTAGTAATTACTTTTCTCACTATTCCTCTAGTCTGTGCCGTGTCTTCTTTCATCATGATCCTATCTCTTTCTCTGCAAGGATATGTTCTCCTGCTTTCTGTGACCTCCTGGTTTCTCTCACCTAGTTCACTCTTGCTTCAGACCTCAGAGGCATGCATCACTTACTAAGACCCTATACCCCTTGTTATAAACTCATAAATACCATGTACTTATCCTTTGTAGCAGCTATTCTGATGTTATTTTACATTTATGCATATAACTGTTTATCTTCACATTGGTGTAGAGATAAAACGTAAATTTTCTCACAGTTCATGGGTTCAAGAACCCCATCTGGCTCTGTGCTGGCAGTGTGTAGCCTGCTTAAGATTTTCTCCCTCCCCCCCCCTTTCTGCCCCTCCCTCACCAGTATGTGCACTCTCTCTCTCTCTCTCAAAATAAATAAACAAACATGAAAAATTTTTCAAAAGACATAAAATCTAAATTCCTTACTAGATGACCTAGCCAAGCTTTAGCAACCAAACTTATCTCTTACACCTTCTCCTCGCCTTCCCCCACTAGCCTTCTTTCTGTTCCTAGAACACAAATCTATCATATTAGTGTATGTATTTTATTCTTAGCACATATTGCTCAACTGAATTATCACATTTATGTATTTGCCTTGTTTATAACCTCCCTCCTGCCACTAAAATATAAGTTCCTGGAGAGCAGTGACATTATTTGTCTTATTTATTGCTATGTGCTCAATACCCATAAGACTTCAGGACCCACAGGATACTCAAGAGCTATTTGTTGAATTAGTGAATGTAAGAATAGTTACCCAGAGAATAAATGGTCTTCCCCCAAAGACTGTAAGTTCCATGAGGTCAGAACCTCATTAGCTTGGCTCATCATTGCCTTTCTAGTGCATTGTCTGACACACAGTAAGTTCTTATTACAATATCTGTTTAATGAATGAAAGAATATCCTATTTGGACTATTAATGCTTTTGGAGCTTCATAGAGATATTTATATTTATCTCTACTAACTATCATTTAATATTATATTCAACCTAACATTCCAGGTGATAGAGATCATTTAAGAATTTAATTCTGTCATCCAGGCACATGGGTGGCTCAGTTGGTTAAGTGTCCAACTTCAGGTCAGGTAATGACCTCATGGTCATGGGTTCGAGCCCCGCATCGGGCTCTGTGCTGACAGCTAGCTCAGAGCCTGGAGCCTGTTTAGATCCTGTGTCTCCCTCTCTCTCTGACCCTCCTATGCTCATGCTGTCTCTCTCTCTCTCTCTCTCTCTCTCAGAAATAAATAAAACATTAAAAGAATAAACATAAAAAACAAAGTGACAAACACTGTGATTCCACATATATGAGATACCTAGACTAAGGGCACTTTTTTTAAATTTTGTTTTAATTCTGCCATCCAAAATGTGATTTCTGCCTCATGACAGGACCCAGACCAATACACAATATGTCATCTATCACTTTCAACTTTGTATCATCTGGAAAGCAGTGAGCATCTTATCCCTGCCTTCATCCAAGTAACCAACAATCTGACTGGAGAAATTTGGCCACCACCAAGACTGTATCTACATAGGACAATTAGACAAGGACTAGAAATTTTCTAGTCCCATCAATTAGTTATGAACATCTAGTGTGAATGAATCAGACTTGTGTTTCCCACCAAATTGGCTTAGTAATTGTGTTGACTCTTTCATTCATTATCCTCTAAGAATTGGGAGACTTGAGTTGAAATTCCAAGTTTGCTAATAAGTAGTTTAGTATTTTCTGACTTTTTCTAAAAATTTTTTTTTAATGTTTTATTTATTTCTAGGAGAGAGAGAGAGAGAGAGACAGCGTGAGCAGGGGAGGGTCAGCGAGAGAGGGAGTCACAGACTCTGAAACAGACTCCCGGCTCTGAGCTGGCAGTCAGCACAGAGCCCGACGCAGGGCTGGAACCCACGAACCGCGAGATCATGACCTAAGCGAAAGTCGGATGCTTAACCGACTAAGCCACCCAGGCGCCCCTAGTGTTTTCTGACTTTAAAGAGCATGCAAATATCTAAGAATCTTATTAAAGTAAAGATTTTGATTCAGAAGTTCTGGGAGCTTCTTACAAGCACCCAGATATTACAAGGCTGTTGATCCTTGGACCAGATTTTGAGTAAGGAAATAGATAATCCTGGCTAATAATAATAAACACCAAACTTATGCAAGTGCAGCACTTTGCAGCTTCATTCAAACCACTTAAACAAGTGCTTTTAATTACTTTAATGAATTTAATGAATTTTAATTAATTTAAATTAATTTTTTAAAATCCCTACAGTGACCCAATGCTTCATTTATAGATAAAGAAACCAGGTTTAGAAAACTTGTAATTCATCTATAATTCAATATGTCATTCATGCCACAACTGAAAATGTAACCATCTTACTTTAAGAACATGGATTGGTCCACCTTACATACTGCCTCACATCACCTCTCTGGGCCTCATTCATTCGTTCCTTCAAAATGAATTTCTTTATGCTTCCATACACATCAGGCACTATAATAGGGGCTGAGGATACAGGGGCTGACTCAAAGGTCTTATTGTGTTTTTCGACTTGAAAATTGAATGTCCCTTCTTAACAAGAATACTCTATGATTATATTAAAGTGATCCGTATTTACAAAATGCAGTTATAGGATGAAGGCATTCTTTTGGGCATCGTCTCCTACCTGCATGGTCTCAAAATCAATAAACTTAAATTTAGCTGATTATCACCCCCATATAAAACTTCTCACATTCTTTGTCTGATTGCAATCAAGCATGTCTGAACCTTCATTCTCAACTCACATCCATCCAATTAGTACCTAATTCTCCTTCTAAATTTTCCTCTTGTGCTTTTTGTGTGTGTGTGTGTGGTCATCCTGGCAATAGTTGCATTAGTTGATGTTCTTTGCATCTCTTATCTAGTCTAACAGCATCCAATAGCAGTTTCTGTAATAATGGAAATATTCTGTATCTGCTCTGTCCAATATGGTAGACTCTTGCCACATGTAGCTAATGAGTACTTGAAAGGTAGCTAATGCAACTAACAAACAAATTTAAATTCCATTGTATTTTAATTAATTTAAACTCAAATAACTTCATATGCTCAGTAACTATCTCTTGGACAGCATGCATCTGTACTCTAGTGGGAGTTTCCTATTAGGTTTCTCTGCCTTCCATCTTGTACTCAAATTCATTTCCTCACTCATTCATCACTCTGATCTTTCTAAAATGCAAATCTGATGGTATCCCTTCTGTGCCTTTATTCCTTTTCCCTAGCACAGTCTTTGCTTCTATCAAGACTTACAGGGCTCTTTGTGAACTTAGGCCCTTGCTGAATTCTCCAGTCCCCTTTCTGACTCAGAGTTAATGCCTGGTCAGGATGTATTGCCTATCTACATACTCTCCTTTCCATATCCTTTAAGAATCAGTGCATGTCTCTGAAAACCTTTCTCAATTCGTCCCCACCCAGGACTTCTATATGTTTTCAGAATACCCTACAAGTACATATATCCCCCAGTTAACCACATTATCTGTCCTGTCTGTTATTTACTGATGGTGATGGTGGTTGGATTTTCAATTTTAACCAGATTGCATGTTGTTAAAGACCAGGGACTATTTCCTATTCATCTTTGTTGCCTGAGAACATGATTCACAAGCATTCATAGGCGCTGAATACATAAGATAAGATGGAAAGAAGGAGAGAATAAAGAAAGGAGGAATTACACTGGTTAATATAAATATTTTCTTTTTAATGTTGGCTGTTCATTGGGAATTTCATTTTTCCAGTTAGCTTTATCTACTAACCATTGACAGCTACTATAAATCCAAGCTGAACATTTTTTGGATGGCTTTCCTATAAACAACTGATATTTTGAATTTAGTTTTGACTGTACAGAATAAAAGACAAAAATAAAATGTCTTTTCTTCATAGCCAGATTGTTTCAATAAGCCAAATTGTTCTTCCTTTAGCTACAAGTCTGTATCTGACTATACGGACTGGTGACACAGTCATGGACTTTTAAAAAAAAAAAAAAACCAGTCTAGTTCCATCATGGTTTGGAGGAGGAGACTGTAAAACTTGCTAATGATAAGTCACTAAATGAGTAGTGAATTCATTCAAACCTCTTATATGTAGGGATTCATTCTAAAAGTCGATGTCTGGGAAGCAAGGCATTTTGTGTTACAAATGCCAACTTCAGAAGAGTTCATTAAAAAGTATAACAATGATTTTGATGAGATTCAACTTAAAACAAAAGTTACAAAGATGTGCTGCCTTTTGTACTTCATGTTGCATCAGTTAAAAGCAGGGTGGGTCATCTGTCTTTGAACCATGACCATTTTCAGTTGGAAGTTAAGGAAGTCTGCCTTATCTCAAAAGCCCATGCCTTTGGGCTTCTGTTCAGATGGTATCAGCTGGAACAAATAAGCTGAGAGTGCATTTACTGTTTTTCTGCACTAATCTCAAGAACAGTTCCAAAAATGGTTTGTCAGCAGCCGAACTGAGTGCAGAATCTATGGGCATGTACATATTTTTTCTCACGAGAAAATCACTTTTTAAGTTTCATGGAAGGTGATTACAATATGCTTTTTTTCTGCTCCTCGAAAGTAAGATAAGTATCAGAATCTATCATTTGGTACTTTGAAATGTATTCCTAAACAGATAAAGAAATGCATCAGTGCTGAGAAAAATGTGGAAAGGCCAAGCTAAATGTATAGAAGATAAAACCCCTCCAGAGAACTCTGTCGCATGTAGACAAAGTGAGGTGAAGAACTGAGCAGTTATCCAGGGAATTTGTCTGGTCTGGGTCATGAGCCTGACAGTTTGGATATCCCCTTCCCAAATAAGTCACGCTATTTGGGAAGCTATTTGTTAGCGCTGAAATAGCACTAACAACAAAGTTTGAACTTTGTATGATTCTGTTATAAGGCAGAAAAAGCTTTCAGTGGTACGTCACTAAAAGGGAACCCAAATGCTCATGTCCCTCCCATACAGTCAAGGTCATTGTGAACTATCTTAATACCATCCACTTGTCAGAAGAGCTCCCCGGTAGTTCTGCCACCACCACCATAGGACAAACATGTTTTACTGTAACCTCTCTGAGTCATTACCTCACCACGTTTGGAACACAAAGCGGACTGTAGTCTGCTGAGGAGGCAAATATGGGAGTGGACCTTAAGAATCAGACGAACAAGGGGGAGAAGAAGGGCGGAAATGGTGGGGGAAAGGGAGAGAGGCAAACCATGAGAGACTCTTGAATGCTGACAAAAACTGAGGACTGATGGATGTGGGGGGCAGGGGGGATGGGCATGGAGGAGGGCACTTGTGGGGATGAGCACTGAGTGTTATGTGGAAACTAATTTGACAATAAACTATTAAAAAAAATAAATAAATAAAAAAAAAAAAAAAAGAATCAGCATAGGTACCCATACTGACCCCCTCCTTTTAGCATGTCACTCATTTGATGTGTCCTCTATTGACAGGCAGATAGTGTTTTCTCACTGTATACCCTCTCACCAGTAAGACTGTACTTGTCACAACGGTTTTTTTTTGTAGCAAATGATAGAAACTCAACTTAAACTGGCTTACAAAGGATTTTTAACCAATTTGGTTGCAGTATAATTTGTATGTCATAAAATTCACCCATTTTAAGTGTAAAGCTCAATGAGTTTTAATAAATTTACTGACTTTTTCGACTATAACCATAATCTAGTTTTAGAGCATTTTCATCACCTTTCAAGGGGAATTTACTGGACCATGTACCTAAAGATTCTAGAGTTCAGTCTATGGTCTATGGGAAATATCCACCAAGACTTGATTTCTTTATTGGACAAGATATCCTCCAATATGAATGAGAGGTAACCCTTGGCAGATCATCTACCATTTTAGTAACAAGCAGAAAATGTGTACCTCTTTTCCAGTTTTCTTAGCAAAGGTCTTAAGATGGCAGTCGTTTACTCTGATTGTCCTAGAAGAAGTCACATGCACACCCTTGAACCAATCACTTCAATCAGGAGTATGTTATACTCTCACTGGCCATGCCTGAGTCAGCTGAATACCACAGCTTCTAAGTAATGGTATTATCACCACCCAAACTATGTGGTCTGAGAGTGGGGAGACAGGGCTTCCCAAAGGAAAATCAGGTTTATTAGGAATGGGTGCTAGACGGCAATATAATAGATGTCTACTCCACAGGAGAGCTCAGTGATCCCAACAGTGTTGCTTCTTTTCTTTTGAATTCCCTTTAGTTCCTTTTATATAGCAAGTGCTCTGGAAATATCTGTAGTCTGATTATGTTTGTCCTAAAACAGAGCAGACTAAAATGAAGGTATCTGTGTTCCCTTATTTTATTGTTTGGGAAGCCTTTCCAAAAAGTAGGAAGATGACTAATACACTTAAAAGGTGATAATTTGGGGCTTGTACCAAGAAGTTGCATGGACACCTGATGGTTAGGAACAGTAGGAACAGTTGGAGAGGTGTAGATATGGGTTACAACCAGACTCTTGCCCTGCATACGGTCTCTCTTCTATATAGAAAGTTGGCCTTTGTTAATGCCTTTTTCTCAGAAGAGTGACCGTAGTGAATTACCTGGAATTACTTCAATGGTGTAACATAAGGTAGCAGGGAATCTAGCAAGCACATTGTAATTTATATTCACCAAACCTTTTTTTCAAAACTATATAAATCTTTACATATAACATAAAAACAATGAGAAATTCCAGAACCTTTGGAATAAATAATTCAGTAGCAGTATATACCTTGGAGTATACTGCCTGTAGAAAGAAACAGAGTTGAAAATTGCAGAGAAACAAACTTATATTTTAAAGACGAATGTTATACTTAATTTCATAAAAGGAAAATAATTCACAGCAAATTTATAGCATCCATAGAAAGTTTATTTTCCAGTGACTTTTAAAGTTTTCTTTCTTGACGAGGAACTTCAAGAAAGGCAAGATATTTCTTTGTTAACTGCAGTGTGACTATTAAGATGCTATAAAAACTTGCAAATTAGGTTGTAAATAGCAGCGATGAAAGCATTAACTCTCTTAGCCACATTTCCTAAAGTGCACTTTATCTTATGCTAGAGATAGATATTAAAAACTAAACCTGAATGCTTACCTAAACTGTCCAGTTTCCTATTTTCTAAGAACAGTGGTATAGTTGTAGCTCTAATTTATGGCATACTTTGTAAGGTTGCTGATTAATTATATAGACCTCCTGATGTTTTTCATATTCTTTTCCAGTTTGTGTCTTTCTGCTCTTTGACCACTACAAAGAGAATATCCCTAAACCACTTATTACTAAGGTTACCTCATTTAAGAAAAATGAATTTGCTATTAGCAGCATGTTGCTCATATATCACTGTAAGTGTTCATAATCTGTTTCTTATTTTTGGACCTAACACACACACACACACAAGCACACAGACACACACACAGACACACACACACACACTGACTCGCTCCCAGGCACAACACTTAAAAAGAAGATAAGTAATTAGTCAATTACTTGACTAGTTTCTCTACTTTCTCATAGACCCAAGGCAAACATGTCTAACAATTCTGCATCCCTTGGCCTGGGATCTAGGACACATCAACAAAGCAACAAAGTGTTCTTTGTTGGGTATAATATTAACCAATCTACTTCTTTAAGTGATGAGAGATATCCAGTTTGAAAATAATTGCAGCATATTTGGTTTGTTGCTTGAAGTTATCAGTATTTTCAGGATTACTATATTCTTTTCATCATTCTTTTGAGTTTAACATTTAACAAAATTACTAGATTTTCCAAGAAATGTGGCACACTGATTATTAGGGAAGGATTTGCACATGTACAGGACAAATATGCACAGAGAGTATCCTATTGTGGTTTTTTTGTTGTTTTTTTTCCTCTAAGTAGGTAATATTCACAGTGATCTGTTCTCTTCAAGACCTCTCACCACATATTCTTATCAAACCCCCCTTATCACTGGCGTATCTAAATTACTGTGTTCTGCGCCTCAACCAAGACACCCTTAATTATAAGAGCTTTCTGCTCCTTTCTTAATAAGCTCTTCACTTTTTCTGGCATCCACTTCCCCTTGGATTAGGAAAAGGTCTTTGCAGATTTTGGCTATTAAATAGGAGAGGACACATATATCAATTCCTTAAATGTTCTGTCATCATGAGAATTATTTATTGAAACCCATTACCTGTGTGACTTTATAGTTCTTTTTAGATGGTTTGTCTGAAAAGAAAAAAGGCTCTTCCTTGAAAAGAAATAGCTTTCTTTTTCATCTAGGGGGAAAAAATAGTACAACACCCAGGCCCCTGTCTACATTTTTCACATGACACTTGGTTACTTATTTGTTGAGAGAAGAGAGGATTGCTACAAGGACATGGCTTCATCATGGAAATTTTCTCCTGTATAAAATAGACCTGAAGGTACAGAGCACATACAAATAATCCCTATGGGAAAAAAACACCCAAGTATTAACTTCAGCACAGAGAGTCCTTTTCCTAAGCTTTATAGAAAACAATAAATATAGCTTACACACCTTCATGAATCAAACTTTTGGTGACATCTCTGTTTACTCCAGGACAGTGATTTCTCTTTACAGTTTTGTGACATGGAGAGGCTTTAGGAGAACTGTAAACTTTGAAAAACATTGTGCATAATTGCATTGGGTGGGGGGAGTGATAATGTTATAATTAACTTTTCATTCTTAAAGAGATCTCTGACTTCTACCCACATACCAAAAAAGGTTAGAAATTAGGGTTTTTATCCCAAGAGGTATGCACCATTGTCTCTCAAATTGTCAAGACTAACTGAATTTTAATCCAGTTATCAACATATTCACTATATGCCTCTCTGTATATAAAGGACTATATGAAATGATAAGGCAACAGAAAGAATTCTAAGACTTGGGCCCTGACATCTGGAAATTCTTTGGATGGTGGAGTGATAGGATATTGACAGTATATGATAAATGCCAGGTGAGTAGATATGACAGCTTCAAAATGTCATGAATTTGCAGTAATGGAACCTGCCCAACATAGTTTGATGGCCCACTTAGTCATCAATGTGTTAAAGGAGCTTTATGCTGGGAAAATGGTCGAAATGGGAATGTAAGCTGGTGCAACCCCTCTGGAAAATAGTATGGAGATTCCTTAGAAAATTAACACTAGAACTCCCCTAGGACCCAGCAGTGGCACTGCTAGGAATTTACCCAAGGGATACAGGAGTGCTGATGCATAGGGGCACATGGACCCCAATGTTCATAGCAGCACCCTCAACAATAGCCAAAACATGGAAAGAGCCTAAGTGTCCGTCAACAGACGAATGAATCAAGAAGATGTGGTTTATCTATACGATAGAATACTACATGGCAATGAGAAAGAATGAAATCTGGCCATGTGTAGCAACATGGATGGACCTTGAGGGTGTTATGCTGAGCGAAATAAGTCAGGCAGAGAAGGACAGATACCATACGTTTGCATGTACAGGAGGATTAGGAGGAAGTTAACGGAGAAGAAGGGGGAAAATAGTTGGGGAGAGGGAGGGAGGCAAACCATGAGAGACTGTTGAATGTTGAGAACATACTGAGGGCTGATGGAGGTGGGGGAAGAGGAAGGGGGATGATGGAAGAGGAAGTGATGGGCATGGAGGAGTCACTTGTTGGGATGAGCACTGGATGTTATATGTAAACCAACTTGATGATAAACTATTTAAGGGGGAAAAAAAGAAATAAGTGTGTGTTTAACAAAGAAGACTTTCGTGTCCATAAGTACTCAGATAATATCAGGCAGCACACAGTATATAGACATTAAGTGGCAGTGAATCGCATAGTTCATTTTCACTCCTGAGTACAAGGGAAAGTCAGTTTGGTCCTAGTATGTATGAAAACTTTTGAAACCATGGTAATGTCCCTTTACCAAGGAAAAAGCAGGCTGTTGGCTCAATATCCTAGCAGATAACCACACCCAACTAGACTATAATACCTTAGATATGTTTCTATCATATTTATTTCTATGGTTGGTATCTATGGTGAGGGGTACCAGTTTCTATCTATAGTAGCAATACGATGTTTTCTTTATTCAGTTACTTTAATTTTAATCTTTGAGCCACTTAAAGAAAATATTAATTATGATAATAATTCAGAAAACAATAATAATAAAAATGATGATTGCAGCTAACATTTATTATGTACTTATCATGCACCGCCACAGTTATAAATATTTCACAACTATTTTCACATGTAACCTCAAAAAAAACCTGTGAAATGTATTATTATTATAATCCTCATTTTAGAGATGGCAAAACTGAGAAGTTAAGAGACTTTTCCAAGTCACATATCTAACATATATTGGGGCGAAGGTTCAAGGATTCAAGTATTACATGAACAGGGCAGAAATTAGGAACATACCAGAGAGTTCAGGAATGCTTGGACTGAATGACCACCAAGGTGATCCTGAGTCTCTGTTCTTCTGAAGAAGGCAGAAATACTAAGGCCCTTTGATGTTCAAGGTAGGGAGGGCTTTTGAGAATTTTAACTGGACCCTGACTATGGTGTACTACTAATATGAAGGAGGTAAGAAACTCCACTTTGATTTCCTCGCTTAGAAATGTTATAAAGTTCTGGGATAGGAATTGAAGCAAACAGACCTTGCAATTCCCAAAGGGTTGAAAGTTGGGTACATAATAAAATTACATGTTCTTCTAGCACGGCCAGTATTGCAATTTGTACTGTAGAAACCTCCCCTGATTACATAATCTATATAGTGGGCCTCCCTTTCTAATGAATAATTAATATTCTCTTCCAGGCATTTTAGTTACTTAGGGGTATGGAAACCTTCTATGATTACTCATAGAAGTAATCAATTCATATTTTTACACATTCTTACTTTTACTTCTACTTTCAGACATTACTGTGAACATATATTTCTCAATATTAGAAAAAGCTATTTTGACATGTTTAATTAGAAAGCAAAAAAAATGTATTTAGTTATAAGCAAAGATGTAATGGCAAATTTAAGGAAATCCTCTTAAATGTGGTTATAATGTTTTTCCCTCTTATTTTATTTCTTTCTTACACCCACCAACAGCACAGGATGGCATGGTAGAAAATGTAGTAATATAGGTAGTATTATAGTAATATAGGTAGTAACATAGGTAGAAAATAGGCTTTGTAGGGAGATCTGAGTTTGAAACTTCATTCTTTACTGAGTACATTGACCTTGGACATTTTAATTTACTTTTCTAGATTCCATTTATCTCATCTGAAAAGTTGGGATAATAATGTTCTTGGGATTACTGTGCAGTTTAATTTTTTTAAATGTTTTTATTTATTTTTGGAAGAGAGACAGAGTTTGAGCAGGGGAGGGGGAGAGAGAGAGGGAAACACAGAATCTGAAGCAGACTCCAGGCTCTAAGCTATCAGCACAGAGCCGGATGTGGGGCTCAAACTCAGGAACCGTGAGATCATGACCTGAGCTGAAGTTGGACGCTCAACCGACTGAGCCACCCAGGCACCCCAGGATTACTGTGTAGTTTAAATGTGGTAATAGTGCAACCATCCAATAGTATCCAATAGTATACTGTAGGTGTTTGATAAGCTTCCTTAGTACCTTGCCATGCACAGCACTCAACGTGGAGTATTTACAGGCATCCTTCTAGATCGTCTGGTCTGCTTCTGTGCATGTCTTTTTCTTTGTTTCCAAGTATGTCTAAAGACAGCTTCACTTTGCTATTAAATTATTCTTTTACTAGCTGTTCTAGTGTCCTAAGAAGTTGTTATACAAAACATTTTGAGTACCTTGTAGTTTATTTTTTTAATTTTTTTATGTCTTTTATTTTATTTTGAGAGACAGAGACAGAGAGCGAGTGGGGGAGGGGCAGAGAGAGAGGGAGACACAGGATCTGAAGCAGACTCCAGGCTCTGAGCTGTCAGCACAGAGGCCGACGTGGGGCTCAAACCCACGGACTGTGAGATCATGACCTGAGCCAAAGCCAGACACTTAACTGACTGAGCCACCTAGGCGCCCCCCTTGTATTTTAATAATAAGATTTTTTCTCATTATATAAGTAATGTTACTTATTATGATGCTTTGATAAAAACACATAGAGGTGTAGAGAATAAAATACGGTATTACTTTTCTGTCCCCACCCCATTCATCTTCACAATGCCCTATAGATTTGTAATGAAATTAGCTCAGGTCATAAATTTCTGGAAGAAAAGAATTCTAAATCTTGTATTAATGGAGACACAGAGAGATCCTGCATAAATTAAAGGTAGCAATTTAAGAAACACAGTTTTGACAAAAACATGTCCTTTATTTCTTTCCTTCCCAAACATGGTACTTTGGGTGTTTTCTGCTTACAGTGACAATAAATAAAATATCAAACTTGCATCTGCCCAGGGAAAATATTTCCCACATCTGTCCATGCGCTGTGTCACAAAGAGTAATTAAAATGAACTCTGCAGTTAACTCTGTGATTTAAATGCTCATCTATACCTGGGAAGATAGTCCCTTCCAGGTTATTTTACAAAGCTTTTGAAACTATTGTTCAGAGGAAGTTAAAGTTGGATCAGACCAGGTTAAGCAAACACAGCTTTATTTTCTCTTTCGAATAGTGCTGGAGGCAAGGGGCAGTAGGCTCTGAACTGCTGGCTGTTCTCAAGCAGACTGAAATACACAGGTTGTTCGGTGGTTTTTTATTAAACTCAAATCTTACGACAGAAAGCAAATTATCTCTAAGGGAACTTTGTCACCAAGGTGTCTGTTCAATAGCAATGTCTCTTGCTGCCACAGAGACTACACAGAAAGATCAATGACAGGTTAGCCTGAAATTGCCCTTGTAGTATTTTCCCACCGACCTTCATTTAAATTTGTAATCCAAAACATCCCCTTTACTCAAGATGGGGAGAAAAGCCATCTTCTGGGACTCTCAACGGACTCTTTATACACTGCACAATCTTTGCATAAATAAGGATAATTCCCTGTCGCCAATTAGGCTGAGAATTTCCATGTATCTTTTAAAATTCAGTATGTAAACTCAAGCAAATCCCACTTAAAGGTTTAATCAGGGTTCTCCAGACAAATAGAATCAATATGATATATAAAAAGAATATTTATTATAGGAATTGACTCACCCAATTATGGAGGCCAAGAAGTCCCACAATCTGCTGTCTGCCAGTTGGAGATCCAGGAAAGCCTGTGGTGTGATTTAGAGAGATCCCCAAGGCCTATGAACCAGTGGATCTGATGGGTGTAATTCCTAGTCTGAGTCCAAAGATCCATGAACCAGGAGCGCTGGTGTCCAAAGCAGGAGAAGATGGGTGTCCTAACTCAAACAGAGAGAGCAAATTCACCCTTCCAACTTGAGGCCCTCAAAGGATTGGATGATACTCATCTACGTTGGCAAGGGCAATCTTCTTTACTTAGTCTACCAATTCCAGTGCTGAGTTCTTGTAGCAACATGTTCAAGACTCAGAGAAAATCATGTTTTACCAACTGTCTGAACATCCTCTAGCCCAGTCAGGCTGACACAAAATTAACAATGACAAAAACCAAAAATTACAAAAGTGAAAATACCTTTAAATTTTATTAAAATGAATAGCCAGATTCAAACCAAAACAAGTGTTTGTTTTTGTTTTGGTTTTGTTTTTTTTCCTTAAGAGCAAAGTTTTGGTGGGTTGTGTTCTTTTTTGTTTTGTTTTTTGGTTTTTTTGCTTTTGTCTACAGCACACCAATGCCAGTTCATCTTCTAGGCTTTGCTTATCTCTCAACTGGCACGAAGCCAGGAATAGTTCTGCCAAATCTACATGTCTTCACCTCTGTTGGTCACAGGCTAATTTTCCAGTTGATAGGTTGAATATACAAATCTTTATCTCTGTCTCTTCATTGCTGCTTCCCTCCTTCCAAGTTTGGACTGGTTCACGGGTGTTGAAATTCTAAAACTGTTGTATCGCCATTGCCTCAAGGACAGGTGAAGACAGTCCCTCTCTCACAGACAATCGTCTTTCATAAAGAACTTCTTAGAAAACCATATGTTGCCATTTTGACATAGACCTTCTCTATTTAATTTTGGCTATAATTTTAATATATAAATAAGAATTAATTGGTCAGTGTAACAACAACATAAAAAAGGATTGAATGGAAGATTACTTTAGTACAACAAATTTTTAAAAATTGAATCAATTAAAAGAAGAAATTGAAATTGTTGGTAGGCCCTAGTTTTTGTTTTCCTGTTGGATTTTTGTACTTTTATACAGTAGCCATTACTAAACCAAAAACTCTCATTTATACTCCAGATTTGATTGTTAATATGTCACCTAAAGAACAGTTTCAAGTCTTTTGAAATGTAGCTACTGTTGGGGAAAAGGACCAGGCTCCATGAAGGAGAGGGTGTTGGCTGGGGAGCATGAGCAGTGGTGCTAGGCGGGTGGAATCAGACACACTCCTCTGCATCACGCCCTCTCCCAACCTCTAAGACTGCAAAGTAGGCTCTGAAGCTGCTAGCTCAGCCCACATCAACAGTCATAGTAGATTTCCTCTCTTGACACTTTGTAGGTTAAATAGTATCCCCCTAGGGGCACATGGGTTGAGTTAGTTTGGTTCAGGTCATGCATGATCTTGCAGTTAGTGAGTTCAAGCCTTACATCACACTCACTACTGTCAGCCTGTCAGGGCAGAGCCTTCTTCAGATAATCTGCCCTCCCCCCCCCCACCACCCATTATGCTCTCTCCAAAAATAAATACTAAAAAGAAAAAAAAAGTAGTATCCCTCTAAGGTTCATGTCTACCAGGAACTTAAAAAGGTGAGCTTATTTGGAATGAAGTCAAACTACATTCAAGTGGGTCCTAATCCAGTGAATGGTATCCTTGTAAGAAGAGGGATTTTTGGATATAAACACATGTGCACAGAGTAAAGACAATGTCAAAAGACACACAAAAAGAACTGATGGCATGGGGCGCCNTCTCCTATAAATAAATAAAAACATTAAAAAAAAAATTTAAAAAAAATAAATAAATAAAAAATAAAAAAAAGAACTGATGGCAGAGGCAAGAATTCAAGTGATGCATCTATAAACCAAGGAATGCCAAGGACCAGTGACTGTCACCAGAAGCTGGGAAAAAGGCAAAGAAGACTTCTTCCGCTGAGCCTCCAAAAGGAACCAGTTCTTCTATCACCTTGATTTCAGACTTCCAGGCCCCAGAACTATTGGATACTAAATTCTTGCTGTTTAAAGCCAACCACCTTGTGGCACCTTGCTATGGCAGCCAGAGAAAACTAATATAATGCCCTAACCACCCTCCTGCTCCTTGCTTTGGTCTCTGTGAGGTATTTCTGAGGTGGAGACAATCCAAAAGGGAGGAAAATGTAGCCTATCACCTAAAGGCTACTCAAAAGCCCTGTTTCATTTACTCAGCACAGGGTGAGGGTTGATCTCAAAAGCCCACAGGAATAGGGTAGAGATACTGATGAGCTCTTGGAGCCAAGATAGGAGCTACAAAGTCTGCTGACTGCTTAAAGGAGCTACTGCTTTTCCCTTCCAGCTCACTGGTGTTCTCCACCGATGTTTTGTGGTAGTGTCCTATTTTCCCATTTGTCACAACTATCTAGGAATGGATTTTTACATGAAATCTCCCAATTAATTTGATAAAAAGAAAATTCAGGGGCACCTGAGAGGCTCAGTTGTCCGACTTTGGCTCAAATCATGATCTCAGTTCATTGAATTCGGGACCCATGTCAGACTCTGTGCTAACAGCTCAGAGCCTAGGGCCTGCTTCAGATCCTGTCTCCCATTCTCTCTGCCCCTCTCCTACTCATGATCTCTCTCTCTCTTTCTCTCTCTCGAAACATTTTTTTAAAACTTTTTAAAGAAAATTTAATGCAGAATGATGCACACATACTTGTAGTGAGGCAGTCCTTCCTCTGACTTTGTAATGAGGGCCTGGCTGCCTGGCTGACATGTGCCTAGCCCGACACTGTCTCTCAAGGGATAATGACCCCTGGTTTGGGGGGGTGTGACTTCTTTGCCCTCATTCTAGCATATCACTGGCAGTCCCTGGGGTCAGGAGTCCTGTGACATCACCTTTCTGTCAGTTTGCTTGAGTTCAGCAGTAGCAGTCCTTATAGTAACCATGTTTCAAGTTTTAGAATATATTTTAGCCCTCCAAGAGTGTTAGCCTCTTTTGTAATGTGCAAATCTGTTCTTTCAAATAGCAAACATGTTTTCTGGAATTGTCACGTGTAAGAGAAAAGAGAAACCTGTTATGACCCTTTGAGATTTTTTTAAGTATGCCTGATTTTAAGTGATTTATGTTTTCTCTGATTAAACACTATTAAAGATGACTCAGGGGTGCCTGGGTAGCTCAGTCAGTTAAGCTGGTTTCGGCTCAGGTCATGATCTCACAGTTTGTGAGTTTGAGCCCCACGCTGGGCCCTGCACTGACAGCTCAGAGCCTAGAGCTTGCTTCAGATCCTGTGTCTCCCTCTCTCTCTGCCTTGCCCCCACTCACTCTCTGTCACTCTCTCAAAAATAAATAAACGTTAAAGAAGACTTAAAAGTTGTCCATCAACGGACGAATGGATCAAGAAGATGTGGTTTATCTATACCATGGAATACTACATGGCAATGAGAAACAATGAAATCTGGCCATGTGTAGCAACATGGATGGACCTTGAGGGTGTTATGCTTAGCGAAGTAAGTCAGGCAGAGAAGGACAGATACCATACGTTTGCATGTACAGGAGGATTAGGAGGAACTTAACGGAGGACTATGGGGGAGAAGAAGGGGGGAAATGGTGGGGGAAAGGGAGAGAGGCAAACCATGAGAGACTCTTGAATGCTGAGAAACAAACTGAAGTCTGATGGATATGGGGGGGAGGGGGGAGATGGGCATGGAGGAGGGCACTTGTGGGGATGAGCACTGGGTGTTATATGGAAACCAATGTGACAATAAACTATTTGTAAAAAAGTAAAAAAATTAAAAATTAAAATTAAAATTTAAAAAACCCAACAACAACAACATCAACAAATAAAAAAAAAAAGAAGAAGAAGACTTAAAAGTTAACAGGGAGCACTTCGGTCACTCATTTGGTTAAGTGTCCAACTTTGGCTCAGGTCATAATCTCACAGTTTGTGAGTTTGAGCCCTGCATTGGGCTCTGTGCTGATGGCTGCTTCAGATTCTGTGTTTCCCTCTGTCTGCCTCTCCCTGCTTGTGTTCTCTCTCTCTCATAAATAAATAAGCATTCCAAAAAAAGGTAACAGCTTGAAACCTCCATTGTTTGGGTTGAAAGGAAATTATTAATCCCTCATACCCCCCTTTGCAGGAGGGGAGAACTAATTTTCTCATTTGTACTTTAAAGGATTTTCCTTAGAAGGTAAGTGTTTCCAGACAGGTGAGGATGCACTACGTCTATCACTAGCACTTCACCTTTGATTGCAGAACTGCTTCTAGAATCATGGGTCACTATTTGGGGATAACCCTTCTCTTTAGGGTGATGGAATATTGTGGAGTTGGCAGCTTTTGTCATCTGTTATAAAAGCCCCGAAAAAGAAAAGATCAGCATTTTTAAAGGTCCATTGTCCCCAGACTGGTTTTGATTAATAGGACTGACAAGGTCAGGTCTTCAATGGCTATAACCCAGAGCCTCATATTAGGAAAGAAAGATTCAATTTATCTCATAATTCCAGATATGTTCCTATCCTCTGAGGATCTGAAATCACTAAATGAAGTGGAGAAATAACTGCTTCCCTATGCAATGTGTAATTTACTATGTTGTGAATTAGATGACCTCTTTTCATGTAGGGAAAATTAAGTCCTATGTCACACCTTTATTTTTACTACTTGCTGCTTTATCATTTTTTACTTTTCTCTGATACTATCAATGATTTAAAAAGAGCCTACAGGTAGGTCAGGGCTAACCTCTTCTAAGCCAGGAACAGATTTACATTTTCAATTTCTTTTATCTAACTCTATCCCTATTCATGAGTATTAGAAGGAGCTCAAAGTTCAATATCAAGCTAATAGCTATGGGTCAGTCAATAGTCTGAAACAGGGAAACTAAAATGAAATGGAAACTTCAAAATCTCATCAAGAAACAAACTTAAAAATACAACTGTCCTTGGGTTGGAGTCAGGCACTATATTCATTGAAAAAATGAGTATAGAAATATTAGTCGAAAAACTCTTTTTCTAAGTTGGTATAGAATCCAAATTAAAAGGAAGCAAGTATCTAAACATTTGTGTTGAGTGATGTCTCAAATGTTCCTTGAGTTAGTCTAAATTAGCACCATAGGGACAGATGCTAGCTCTATACTAATTATCCACTTATAAAAATCCCATAAATTCAAGGAACAAGTCATTGTATATGTATATGTATACTTTATCTGCAGAAATAAATAGCAAAAAGTATATGATACAACTGTATAGAAAGGAAGCTCAGGTCAATTTTTTCAGACTCAGAAATCCATGGTCATTCCTCTATAATTGAGTTGACCAGTCTCTGGCAACAAGTTCTAAAGAGGCAGCCATCAGAGAATGATCTGGGGAAGTCATTCTCTCCTCTCCACTTTCACTACCACTATCTCCTGAACAAGTTCACTAAATTCTCTAAGATTTTGAGCTCTTCCAATTGCAAGAGATTAAAGCCAGATTTCTAATATCTTAGATATCTTCTAATATCTGCCTTATGTAACTGGGGAATCCAAAGGAAGCTTCTGGCTTAGCCATGATCAGAAACAGGGGCTCACAGAGGTTAGAAGTTCTCTCCCCTCCCTCTCTCTGCCTCCTGGGCTCTGCTTGTCTTCACTTGGTTTCCTTAAGGCCTGCTTCCAATGACAGGTAGGATGACTGCCACCTGTTCTAGATTTCCATCTGCAAATATAATCATTCAGCAGAAAGATATGGTTTCCTCAAATAGCTCCTGGGTTTGCTAGCATGCCTTTCCCTAAATCAATCACTGCAGACAGGGGAACAGGGTCTCCTGATTGGCCAGGCCTTGGTCCTTGCCTATCTTTATACTATGAATAGCATGGGAAACAGATTTCCTACTGGCAAAGTAGTGCCTTTTCTAATATGCATTTATAGAAATGTGTACATTATGGTATTTAACACATTGACATCATTTCTAGGTATGTAATTATCTAAGATCTTCCTGGTTTATGTAGGCCTTGTATACAGGAGGTGTCTAGTAGATATCTATGAATAAATGAGTCCAATTTTTCATGCCCTTCTGTAACTACTTGATGTTACCCATATGTTTCATTAAGCGTAATAATGTTTGATAGGATTTCACAAGGGCAGAACTACTTGGTAGTAGTCTTCACCTTAACAGACTCCTTTGTTTATACCTGAAACAATGGATTTAGGGGCTACAGAATTTTAGTTAACAGAATATGTGGCTCATGCACGTATATGGCCCATTTCATATGCCTGGCACTGGTGTCAGCGCTGGAGGTCCTTACAACACCTTATGAGATAGAGTTATTCTTATTCCATTATCTAAACCAGGAAACTTATATACAAAGATATTAGTCACACAGTTCATAAGGGGCACAAGTCTGATTTGTGCCTACACAGTATAGTTCCAGAGTTTATGTTCTTAATCAGTACACTTTGCTTGGGTAAGGAGGTGGTTGAGTCTTACAGAACTCCATGTTATACCCACATTTGGGTTATAGGTAGGAAAAATAAACAGTCACAACAATATGATGTAATTTAATCACAGCTACTAAAATTTACCGCTTCTACAGATTATCTCCCTCACTCACCTTTTCCATTGTCTGGAATTTAAGTCTTGGAGGCTTAGTTCTTATCTCTTTGTTTAAAAAAGGTGGGGGGGAGGGGGGGAGGGGGTGGG
>NW_027531874.1:83904-229183 GCF_008692635.1 Crocuta crocuta | reverse complement strand
CTGAAATCTTAAAAATGAGTAGTTTGTAAAAATTACTTTGTTATTTAACAAAGCTTAAAGAAAATTGGATAGGGAAGCTTTGAGAGAGATTGTGTAGAGCTAGCTGGGCCCCATAGCTGGATAGCAACAATATGTTGGGTGCCTTTTATGCATTGGATATACCATCAGTAAGGATTCCGGGATGCAAAGGACAGTGAGAAATGGGAAAAACGTTTATAGAGCACTTTACAATTAATAGAACCTTTCCATATGTCACTGTAGAAGATAACCATCATGATAACCAGTGACATTAAAAGAATAAAAACTGACGTAGACCAGTAGCTCTGTGCTGGGGATGATTTTTGCCCCCACAGAACATTTAGTCATATTTGGAGATATCTTTGATTGTCACCGCTTGGGAAGAGAGGCAGAACAGCTTGAATGCAGTGTGTAGGGAATAGAGATAGTGCTAAATATCCTCCCAGGACAAAGAATTATGTGGTCCAAAATGTCACTAGTGCCAAGGCTAAGAAACCTTGTCTTGGGCATGAGTAATTGGGCCAGGTCATACACTTAGCAAGAATTAGAGGCCAAGACCAGGTCATCTGATGACAGACCCTTTACTTGTTGCCTTATTCATAATCCTTTTGGCATTAAACACTATGATACAGGCAATGGCTTTAGGTGTTTGGAAATTACAATACCACTTGAAATGGTATAAATTATTAACAGGACTTTGTGCTTTGAAAGAGTCAACTCACCCCTCAGTGTTTAAAATTCCCCAGACCTATCTTAGCTAATGGAAGATGACTCCATATCTAACACACAAATGTCACCTTCCTTACTGAGCTGTCCTATACTGGCATTTCACAATTTCCAGAGAATCATTTTATAAATAAGAATATGATTAACTCCTCTAAAGCTATTTTTGTGATTATTGAGGAAATTAGGATTTAATCACCACTCTATTTTTATCAGTACATCTGCTCTTGGGCTAATGGGTTATCATATGGTCTTTATTGAGCAACTGTTATGTGTGTAATATGGTGTGAATGAATGAAGGGCCTCCTTGTCTGCATTTTCTACATTGATTTGGGAGGACTCAGTTAATTTGTGTATTGACCTCAGATTGTCAGATATAATAGCTGGAGTGCAAAAAGAGGCTGTTTTAATTACTATACTAAAGAAAAGTATGTTCAGGGAATGTTATCCAATTTTTCCCATATGCACAAAAAACTAAAGGAAGAGGAAACAGTTTTAAAGATAAAAGAAAATCAGCAACAAAACAACTCCCTAATAAATACCAGAAAATGTGCTTGAAATCCCACTGATCTTATCTTACGTAATTCTTGCCTCTGACCGCGCATTTAGAGCTGACAGAACTGGAATTCGAACACCCATTCTTCTGATTCCAATATCCTTTATAGCGTGCATCTGCCTTCATACCTTCTCATCAGCCTGAATCAAAGAACCTACAACGAGTCATCAGGAAATCTGTAGCTGCTCCATCCCTAAGGGCCTTCATGAAAAGTATATACAGCTCTTGCAAACCAGTATATTTAAATCTTCACCTGTGGTTTTAAAATGATTAATCAAAATTTCTATTAAATGAAGCTTTGACCATTCTAGACCCCTTGTTTCAAATATTTGTGAAGTACTCTATTCAGGCTAGCACTAGTGCTCAGTGGTTAAGCCACTCGAATTCTTATAATATATTATGAATTTTTCTCTTAGGATATTTATTTATTTACTTACTCACTCCGTCACTTAGCAGATACTTACAGGGCATCTACTACCGGTCATCCTAGTACTAGTTCTTAGAAATTAAGTCGTAACACAGTCTGTGCCCTCAGAGAAGCTCATGTGTAATGTGATGAGACAGCTAACAAGTTAGCAAAACTTCTAGATTGTGTTTGAGATGAAGAAATAAAGTGGCTGCAAGAAAAGAGAATAACAAAATAAAAAAGAAATCCACTTTAGAGATAGAAGTCTGTAAGAAAAGAGCTGCCTCAGAGTGGAGGTCTTGAGAGGGTGAGAAGGTAGTAGCTATGTCCTGATGTCAAGGCAGGCAGAGCAGCAGATAGAAAGGCCCTGAGGTGGGAAAGGGTCCCAGACACTCCAGGGACTTGCTGAAGGCCAGTGTGACTGTAGTTCACTGAAGGATGGAAAGATCAGAATGAAATCAAGTACGCAAGAGAAAGGCAAAGGCCAGATCCATCAGGCCTTTGTGGATTGCTGAAGAGAATTTAGTCTGAATGCACTGGGGTACAAAGAAGGATCTTTGAGCCTGAGGGGTGATGTATCTGATCCATATTTTAAAACATCACCTGATCACTGACTGAAGAATGCATCTGAGGAACAAGAGTAAAAATAGCAAATCATTTAAAAGGCTGCTTAGATAGCCTAGATGAGAAGGGGGGATCAGAAGAGATAGAAGTGGGTAAATTTGAAGGATAAAGTGGAGGTTCAGTAGACATTTACCTTGAATGAGCCATCTGTGTACATTTTTTTAGTTTTCTGACTGGTGTCCTAGCCAGGCTGTGTGTCTTGCTCATCTCTGCACCTTCATCTGCTGCTGTAGTTCTGTTGAAAACAGGGTTCTCTAGAATCCTTCCTGTTCTAGTTTTGTGTCTCTCAGTGAAAGTGTGTCCTTCCCACGTAGTAGATATTTGTCACAAATTGTGGGCCCTGAGATGTGCCATCCACATTTGCTATTCTGCCATAGTCATACCATCTTGTGGGATATTTTCATTTATTTTTAATTAATTCTTGCATTTCATTAAAAATGTATTGCCTGACATATTTCAGCAAATATGCTTAATGATAACTCATTTAATTAAGCCACTCATCTAGAAGAAAACATTTTTTAAGTTATTTTATTTATTTATTTATTTTATGTTTATTTATTTTTAAAGGAGAGACAGAGCATGAGTGGGGAGGGGCAGAGAGAGAGAGAGAGGGAGACACATAATCTGAAGCAGGCTCTAAGCTCTGAGCTGTCAGCACAGAGCCTAACACGGGGCTTGAACCAATGAGCTTTGAGATCAGGACGTGATCCCAAGTCAGATGCTTAGCCCACTGAGCCACCCAGACACCCCTTAAGTTTATTTATTTTGGGAGAGAGAGTGTACATGCACACTAGCAAGAAAGGGGCAGAGAAAGAGGGAGAAAATCCCAAGTAGACTCTGGGCTAGCGCAGAGCCCAGTATGACACTCAATCTCACAAACCATGAAATCATGACCTGAGCCAAAATCAAGAGTCAGACACCTAACCAATTAAGCCACCCAGGCACCCCAGAGGAAAGCATTTTCAATAAAAATGAAATGACCAATCAAGAGATTTTTCTTCTTATACCTCAGCTGTTTAAAAACTAATGTGAGGGGTGCCTGGGTGGTTCAGTTGGTTAAATGTCCGACTCTTGGTTTCAGCTCAGGTCATGATCTCATGGTTCTTGGGTTGAAGCCCCACATCAGGCTCTCCACTAACAGCGTGGAGCTGCTTGGGATTCTCTGTATCCCTCTCTCTCTGCCCTTCCACCACTCATGCTATTTCTGTGTCTCTAAAACTTAAGTAAGTAAGTAAATAAATAAATGACTAATGGTGATCTTCAATAAGCCTTTCCTATGCATAATGCAGTTAGAGATGCCAAACACAGAGAATGGTTACAACCTATCTAATATTTCTAATATTTATTCCAACAGAATGTTGAGACCATTTTAGCAAGATAAGCGTTAAAAGTCCTCAATAAGTAATATATCCTAGTTACATTTATGTGTATATAAACAAATACCCTAAATAAAGATGAGGCTATCAAGTGATACAGTCATGATTTAGAGTTTGAAAGATGACAGAAATAATTTTCAGTTAGTCATATGAGTTAAACTTACCATGTTTGGTTTGTTTTAATTTCAGAATTACCATTTCTGAAGATGGAAGTCTCAGAATTGTCAATGTGACTAAGTCAGATGCTGGAAGTTATACCTGTGTAGCCACTAACCATTTTGGAACTGCTAGCAGTACTGGAAACTTGGTAGTAAAAGGTAATGACTAACCCAGAGAACACATACATTGATATAAATGTTTTCATTTCTAGTATTGCCATCTCAGGTGTCAGGAGGGCTGAGTGAGTGGTCTAAGGTGCCAGACTCTAATATTGCTATCTATAGAAGTGGTATCATTCATTTTAATATGTACAGATATCACTGTGTTGCTAAATTAATACATCATGCCAAACATGATATGATTAATGATTCTTAGAGAACTGTTGGTAATGAATATGATTGAAAGGCTATCTTATTTCAGAATCATCCAATACAATTTTGAGAATTACAGCCATTGTATCTATTATACTGTTGTAACTAATGTTATCTTCAATCCTTTAATTAAATTTTCTTTCAAGTCTCTGTAGATTTGAAATTCATGTCTAGGAACACTGTGCTAACAAATTAAAAACCCATGACTCAAATACTATTTTTAGCAAACATTGTTTAAACAATGACATTGGCTATTTTTAAAAGAGCTGCTCTGGTTATTCAGAGATATGGATATGGATTATTCTACCAAAAAGGGCTTTGATCACCTCTGTGCTTTTTTAGTCACTCTGCCAACCCCCTCAGTTTTGAGGAAATAAAATTTTCCACATAACCCTAGTCTTTCTAGTGTATGACAGAAATTCCTTTATGCCCTTAGCACAGCACATGATATGAATCTATTCTAACACCCGGTTGATGGGATGGGCTGAAAGTACTAAATTGCAAAGGATGAGATTTTAATTTACATTTTATTTGCATTTCTATTACTTCCTGTCTTATAGAGTCACAGAATTTTTGAGTTGAAAGGATCTTGGCAATGGTTGATGTGACTAAGGAAGATAAGGCTCAGGTTGGTGACTTTCTCAAGGTCACCAGTAGTGGAAGAGGGTTGTTGAACCTGGACTCCTGTACCAGAAAATCATTTTAATTGTTTTCTTTATCTATAATATATTTTTATAAAATAGATATTTTTCTATAATAGATATAGATGGGTCATATAATATTATTTCCTTCTTCCTATTTGTAGCTCCCTCTATGAAGTAAGATAGCCTAAGAAAAGTAAAAGTATCTATCTGTTTATCTATCTTAGTTGTAATTTAAAGAAGAAAGCTAACAATTATCTAATTGCATATTTTGGGGTCTTTGGAAATTGGTAAAATACTACCATTTGGAGAAGACTTTTTATTCAAAACATACTTATCTTTGCAGATAGAAAAATTGGAAGGCCAAGAGTCAGAAGTAAATCTGTATTTAGATTATCTCCACTGTTTCATTCTGTTAATTAATCACTCACAGCAATAGCATGGGCAGAGGACTATGTGTTCATTCAATTTCACAGGGCAAAGAGAAAAAGAAGTTAGATAATATTTGTAAATCAAAATTCCAGGTAGAGGTCTTTGCTAATATATGACTTTCTCAGCTGAAGAAGGAAACAAGGATCAGCTAGGACCAAGAAGAATCCCAAGGTTTCAGAGTTGGTTAATGGCAGAGCTGGGACCCAATTATACATTATGTGCTAGTTATAGAGATACAAGAGAGTACTAGGCAACAGTCTTAGGTAGTGATTAAGAGACCGGGCTTATAGGCAGAGAGATCTGGCTTTGAATCTCATTTTTCTCACTAACTCTGTAACCTTGGACTACATAATTAACCTGTGTTGGGATAATAGCAGCACCAACTTTTTGAGTGGTTTTGATGACTGTGATAATTCATGTTAAGTGCTTAACATAATGTTTGGCACTCAGGAAATATTAGTGGTTTTGTTGTTGTTGCTTATATTTTAATAAAATGGCTGCATATACTTTCTAAATCTTGTTGAAATGAACATTTATGAACTTGCCACCACCAACCCCTTAGAGTAATTAACAAAGAGAAGTGAGCCTGCCATAAGAAAATACCCGAGAATGTGAAAGATGATAAACTCCTAAGACTAGAAACCACTTTTTACGGTTCTCTATTGCTGACAGTGAGGTGTTTTTATATGTAGGTCCATGTTCTGTCCTGTGTTGGACCAGCATCCTTCTCATAAGCCTTGATTTCCTTGGCTTTCAAGATAGTGGACAGAAAGGAATGTCGTATATTTCCCATTAGAGTTTATATCCCAGCAATACAGCCAGTCCCAGGGCACTCTATCCCCAATGATCCAGATGGTTCCCTGATGCCTGTCTTGTGCTGAATCATGCTGGACAACTTGCCAATACACCAGTTATGAAGTATGCCTTGGCCACCCCATATTTTGGGCGAATATAAACGTTGCTGAGGTAGGAACTTCTACCTTTTGTAAAAGATTAAATACTTTATTTCTAGAATTTTAATTAAATGTAAATGATGATTCTCCAAATATAGTGTAAGAGATAGTTTTAGGCAGTTCATACTTTAACTGTTTGTTTTTGTTTTATTTTTATAATTTTAGTAATTTGTTTCTTACAGTGTGTATTAGGAAAATACTAGTTTTCCATTCATGGCAATGATAAAAAAAAAAAACTTCCCCTTAAAACATATTTAAGTAAAGGGACGCCTGGGTGGCTCAGTAGGTTAAGCATCTGACTTTTGATTTCGGCTCAGATCATGATCTCACGGTTCATGAGTTAAAGCCCTGCCTCGGGCTCTGCACTGATAGTGCAGAGCCTCCTTGAGATTCTCTCTTTCTTCCTCTCTCTACCCCTCCCCTGCTCATGCTCTCCCTCTCTCTCTCTCTCTCAAAATAAATAAAAACTTAAAAAAATAATAAAAGGTATTTAAGTAAAGAAGTGAGTAATAGTAAGAAAAATATTAAGTATGTGTTATTATTATGAGGCAATATACAAAATCATAAAGATGGGATATGAAGACTGGAAAAGATGAAACATTCGTATTTTACAGGAGTTTTAGCAGACTTATGGAAAGAATATAGAGGGACCTATGATAGGATCAGTACATGGAACTGTTTTGCTGAGGCACATGGAACACTTTAAAACTGAAATGTCCTAATATGGGGGAATGAAAAAGACCATGGCAGGAAGAGCCAGGTAGCCTGTGAAAGAGGAAGGCAGAGATCTGTAGGTATGAGCCCTGAGTTCATTGGCTCCCTGCCAGGGGGAGTTCATTTGTTTAAACACCAAGCTCTTTCTGGGCTTGGCTGGTGGTACTCTCCTGCAGTCAGTTTTTCTGCAGAGGTTCTCTGCTTCTTTTATTATTCTTATAGGTGAGATGGGGGAAAAAAGCAATATGAGTTTTATCTGGTCCATATGTTCACAGAAGTTAGCAATCCTGTTACTTTAGGTAAGGTCAGAAGGTATTTGAAAGAACATTTATCTCCCGTTGCTTGGTTCTGACTCCCATTAACATTAATGGGAAGTACATGTGTGTGCATAGGGGCATCCAGACCACCAGGTCTCTGTGAAGGACATTAACATAAACTGAGAAATGCAATTTAGAAATCTGCCCCATAAAGCACGATAAAGGCAGAGAAAACCATTCTGAACTCCACGTGAACTGTGCCAAGTACTGAATCGCACATCATAATGTTTCAGCCCTGTACCTTTAATGTAAATGTAACAGATTAGCCTGAAATATGACTGAGCACTGTATTTTAATTCAATTTTGAGATCTACAAAGGGACTAATTTATCAGAGAAGGTGTTCTCTAACCTTAAAATGTGCTTGTATTCGTTTTGATCTCCTCGTATGTAGGATTAAAACACCGTGAAGGTCAGACATCAGAACACATCTTCTCTAACCTTTTTATAATAATTCTGTCATTAACAGTGCTTTTAAAATCCAATTCTCTTTCTCCTCACCCCCACCACCGTGTTTTGAAGGGAGGCCGAAGATAGTGTCAAACACAGGGTCAGTAAGTAAGCGGGTGGGAGAGAAGGAAGGGATAAATCCACCAGAGCAGGTACAGGAGGCTTAAAATAAATCTCTGGCTGGCAACCATAAAATGGATAAATATTCAGATTATGCATGAGCAGGCTTCCAAACTGCAGAATTCTGACAGGTGCCCAGGGGGCTCTTGATTATCATCCCATCATCTGAATTTCTAAATTTTACTGATATTATTTTTTAAACTAGCTATAGCATAGTTGGGATTTGGTTTGCTGTTTAATTTTAAACAAGAACAGTTCTCATAACAGACCCCTGAATCACACCAGAAAGCATAATATTTGACCTTTCAGCAAAGATGAGCTTCAGCAGTTGTCGACATCATTAAGAACTATACAGAGGGCAGGCTGCATTTACATGCAATATTGTACTTACTAATTCATTTTTATCTCTATGGCAGAGTAAAAGGCATGCCGTTACACGTGACACAGTGTCTTTGCTGTACAGGTTTTGTATGACAGATGTTTTTAAGAAGCACTCCTAAAGAAGAGCAACTTAGGGCATTTGTCTTAAATGTAGTTCAGCAACATAACTATGGTTCTAGCAACCCGAGCTCCTATTGATCACCTCCAGGCATGAAAATGAAGTGCAAGGCTTTAAGCTATGGATGTTATTATCATAGTTCTCTTGCTGAACCACAACCAAAATGACCTTGAGTCAGTCTACAGCTGGTGATTCCAGACTATACTTCGAGAATCCCTGTCCTACATCAAAGAACTTTGTACATGCCACATTGCAAGTGAAAGTTCAATAGAATGCTTAACAGAAGTATAGATTACCAGTGCCCTAACCTAATAAATCTAAATCTTTAGCGATGAGGCCTGAAAAATGAACATTTTTAATAAGTGTCCTACTTGATCTTGATATACACCATATTTCCAGGGGTTGCCAAATGATGGCCCATGGGCCAAAGCTAGCTAACTGTCCGTTTATGTATAGCCCAGGAGCTAAGAACAGTTTCCACATGTTTAACTGAATAAAAAAATTTAAAAGAATAATAACAATTTCAGGTATGTGAAAAAGTTATTAAATGCAACTTTCCTAGAGTTTATAAACAGGTTTTCAGCAGAACACAGCCATGTCATTTGTTTACACATTAACTGTGGTTATTTTTACCCAACAGCAGAATTGAACAATCATGACAAAAACCATGTAATATATAACTACCTACATAATATCCTCAATGTTGCCTCTTAACTAGCAAAACCTAAAATATTTGTTATTCAGCCCTTTCTAGAAAACAAAAACAAAAACTTACTGATCCTTTCTTTTATGAGTTTTTTCTTTCCCTAGACAGATCTTCAACACTTGGTCCAAGGTGTAGCCTAGCTAGGTTATACAGAAACTGACAATTTTGATATCCCCTTGAGTTTGAGTACAAGCTGAAATTGTTGGGATTAGTTCTTTTCACAGACCTTAGCCTTACCCCAGTATGAAAAGGGTTGACCTAGTACTTGGATATAAGTCAAAAATGCAGAGACTATTGGATCATTGATTGAGAGGCAGGAGAAAAAATCCCTGGTAGACACTAGAACAGTGTATTCAGTCTGATTCTGCTGGAATGAGGAGGCCTCACACTGCTGGAACCAGACTGTTAGACCAGGGATAGTCCTGAAGCACAAAATGTGTCAACTGGGGTTTATCAAGATATTTATCTCTTCCTGAACTTGTCACTGTCACCAGCCTAAATCAGTTGAACTGTTTCACATTTAGTTTACCCATCTCTCTGGCTGCAGGTTGTTCTTTTACTTTTTTTTTTTCTTTTTAAAGTTGCCCTATATATACATTTTACCCTGTTTTCGTCTGAATTTTAAAATATTTCTTAATGGATCAATGAATAAAATAATTTTTAAAAATTAAAAAATAAATAAAAAGACTTCTTTTTATTTTCCAGATTACATGTTTTTCTATTCAGTGCACGGAATTACTTTTATAATAAGAAAAGCATTGTACTTTATCTTTGATACAAAAGAGATTCTCAGTAGAATTTAACTAAGACCTCAAGTATTTGGGGGCACCTAGGTGGCTCAGTCGGTTAAGCGTCAGATTTCAGCTCAGGTCATCATCTCACTGTTCCTGGGATTTGAGCCCCATTTCAGGCTCTGTGCTGACAGCTCAGAGCCTGGACCCTGCTTTGGATTCTGTGTGTCTCTCTCTCTGCCNTGCCCTAACCTAATAAATCTAAATCTTTAGCGATGAGGCCTGAAAAATGAACATTTTTAATAAGTGTCCTACTTGATCTTGATATACACCATATTTCCAGGGGTTGCCAAATGATGGCCCATGGGCCAAAGCTAGCTAACTGTCCGTTTATGTATAGCCCAGGAGCTAAGAACAGTTTCCACATGTTTAACTGAATAAAAAAATTTAAAAGAATAATAACAATTTCAGGTATGTGAAAAAGTTATTAAATGCAACTTTCCTAGAGTTTATAAACAGGTTTTCAGCAGAACACAGCCATGTCATTTGTTTACACATTAACTGTGGTTATTTTTACCCAACAGCAGAATTGAACAATCATGACAAAAACCATGTAATATATAACTACCTACATAATATCCTCAATGTTGCCTCTTAACTAGCAAAACCTAAAATATTTGTTATTCAGCCCTTTCTAGAAAACAAAAACAAAAACTTACTGATCCTTTCTTTTATGAGTTTTTTCTTTCCCTAGACAGATCTTCAACACTTGGTCCAAGGTGTAGCCTAGCTAGGTTATACAGAAACTGACAATTTTGATATCCCCTTGAGTTTGAGTACAAGCTGAAATTGTTGGGATTAGTTCTTTTCACAGACCTTAGCCTTACCCCAGTATGAAAAGGGTTGACCTAGTACTTGGATATAAGTCAAAAATGCAGAGACTATTGGATCATTGATTGAGAGGCAGGAGAAAAAATCCCTGGTAGACACTAGAACAGTGTATTCAGTCTGATTCTGCTGGAATGAGGAGGCCTCACACTGCTGGAACCAGACTGTTAGACCAGGGATAGTCCTGAAGCACAAAATGTGTCAACTGGGGTTTATCAAGATATTTATCTCTTCCTGAACTTGTCACTGTCACCAGCCTAAATCAGTTGAACTGTTTCACATTTAGTTTACCCATCTCTCTGGCTGCAGGTTGTTCTTTTACTTTTTTTTTTTCTTTTTAAAGTTGCCCTATATATACATTTTACCCTGTTTTCGTCTGAATTTTAAAATATTTCTTAATGGATCAATGAATAAAATAATTTTTAAAAATTAAAAAATAAATAAAAAGACTTCTTTTTATTTTCCAGATTACATGTTTTTCTATTCAGTGCACGGAATTACTTTTATAATAAGAAAAGCATTGTACTTTATCTTTGATACAAAAGAGATTCTCAGTAGAATTTAACTAAGACCTCAAGTATTTGGGGGCACCTAGGTGGCTCAGTCGGTTAAGCGTCAGATTTCAGCTCAGGTCATCATCTCACTGTTCCTGGGATTTGAGCCCCATTTCAGGCTCTGTGCTGACAGCTCAGAGCCTGGACCCTGCTTTGGATTCTGTGTGTCTCTCTCTCTGCCCCTCCCCTGCTCATGCTCTGTCTCTGTCTCTCAAAAATAAGTAAATGTTAGAAAATTTTTAAAAAAAGACCTCAAATACTCATAACAAGAAGTTCTTTTGAATTCTCATTTTCTATTCCTATAAAGGGAAGATATGCCTGTGGCTTACTCAACATTTAATTGATGCCTTCATTGCCAGAATGCTCATGTCCATTCCATCAAGAGTTTATTTACATTTAGAAGAAAAGATGTTATCAAATACATACATATAACAGACAGAAAGGAAATTCTTACCAACACCAATAAGTTTCTATAGCGTTTCTACAGTATACCATGTAAAATACTTCTGTTTTTAACTATAAGACATTGAGAAATATCAACCTATCTATGCATACCATGGCTGACACAATAAGTAGAGTCTCTTCAATTGGAACCTTTTTTGAAAATGAGTTTGAAACAGCCCACATCTTCTATGTAAAATTATTCAAGGCTTTATCCATATTTGACTGGGGATCAATCAGAAATCAGTGACCAGCAGTGACATTTGGCTGCTAACCCACAACAAAAGCTTTTAACATTGGGCCCTTATAACAGAATATATTTCAACCTAATTAAGTGTCTTCCACTGGAACCAATTATTTCTAGGCAATAATTAAGGGTCTTTCTAATAGGATTAACACAAATTCTGACCCAAGGCACCTAGAGTAGGAAAAGTTTGTTGTTAAAAGTGCTAAATGCTAATTATGTTAGGTCCCTTGGTAGAAGGACAGTGGCCAGAATATTTCAATACTAGATCCTGTTAGATCTGAGAAGACCTGCCACAATGGAGTTGGCAACAGTCAACTAAAATAGAAGAATCCTAAAGAAAGGATAGCTAAGTGTGCCTTTTGTTCCTTCCGTGTTCACAGAGCATGACATAACCTGGGACTCTTTCTACCAAGACATGAAGCCAAGATCTTAATGAAACAGTGTAATATTTCCCCTGACATTCCTGTGAGCCCTAATGAGGGCCATGTGGACGTAGCAAATAGTATGCCTTTAGCAATATCAATCATAGATAGAATGATTACCCTTTTGTCTAATTCTTTCTGTAAAAGAGCTTCTCTTTTATAATGCGAAGATTATAATGCTAAGATATAGCCTTTTATAATGCTAAGGTTTAAGTTTATTAAGATTGCATACCATGACAGTCTTTTCTGACTGCATCCTGCCATGATTTCTTCATCCTTAGTCTAGAGCGAGGAAGTAATCCCCTAACTCTTGTATTCCTATGCAAACTCTGCCCTTTCGTAGGAAGGTATCTATGCTGAGGTGGGCTTCACATTCTTGCTTTTGGTATAAAAGGCATACTGCCAGCCAACAAGATTTTGAACAAAATCTCAATCTCACTAGATTGCTAATAAGAAAAATGCAAATGTAAGCACCAGTGTAATATGATTTTTTATATAATAAATTGGCAAAAGATAAACATCAACAAAATCTTTTGTTGATGAGAGTGTGAAGAGAGTACTCATGCACTCCCTGTAAGTAGGAATGCAAAGAAAAAGAGACCCCATATAGAGAAAATAACATTGAAAAAGTACAATCTCCATGGCTTAGGAATTCCATTTCTGGGTGTCTACCCTAGAGGAAATTATACATGTTCTGAGGTAGACTTGCAAAGATGTTCATTACATTGTTGTTTGTAATAACAAAAGTACACAAGCAAATCAGAGAATAATACATGTGGTATTATTTCATATAATGCATGTAATATGATTTAATATAAGATTAGTAACAGGAAATCATACCATATAATATTTAAACATAAAAATGCATGCTCAGGATAAACATTAACTCATAGTATTTGTGAGAGAAGGGATCTGGAGCGAGGTTATATGAAAGGACTTCAGCTGTATTGGTAATGTTTTATTTTGGTAAAATTTTCATACATATTCAGAGGGGGAAAGACTGGAAAAAACATTAGAGACTGCTGATTCTAGAAATGGGAATATGTGTTCTGCTAATTTGTTTTTGTTAGTCTTCTACGTATAATAACTCAAATTAAAAGGAAATGCCAGGTCAGAATTCTTTTGCACGGTAAGATATTACAGTCAAAATCATTCAGACAGTGGATCCGATTTTCTACCTCTCCTCCAGATATTATAGAATAGATAAAAACCTTATTGCCAATTATATTTAACCTTTTTAATCCAAAATTGTCTTTTAAAGAAAATCTCTACTGTAGAATGAAATAAATGGTTTAGTTCCTAATGAATACTTACCAATCTAAATAAATAAAACAAACAAACAATAAAGGCAAACAGAATATGACTCTTTGGCTTCATTAAATGTGAAGCACATAATTAATTTCTTTTCCGGCAATTCAAAGAGACTTGTGTTGTTCTGATTCAGTTTAATTGAACTTATTACCACAAGCAGATAATAAGAAGATTATTGAAGATATCCATCTGGCTTGCACTGAAAGGCTCACATGTTTCATTCTTCATGGCTGTCATAGGCCGTACTAATTGCCTCATTTTAGCTTTTTTACAATCAGTATGACTTAGCTATTAATGTGATAAAATTCTTACTCAAGAGGAAGTTGATATTAAAAAGCATACATCTCTGGCCTACCTCCACTACCACTACTGAACACATCCTCAGCATTATTAAAGTTATATATTTTTCAAATACATAAATAAAAATCCATCTTTTTCTTGTGCATATCTTTTTAGGTTACATCTGTCATCTTATATCTTGCCATATAGCTATTTCCCTACTGAAGGAAAGAAATGGTTTATGTTGAGCTTTTTAGCTCATAAAATGTTTAAAGATCAATGTAGTTTGTTTTCAGCTATGGTATGTTTTTCTTTTTGTAATTTCCAAGGCTGAAATGGATTTTAAATGGCTAATTATGTAATAAATTAAAAGGGAAGTAAAATTAAGCACTTTTATCTTCTGCCCCTAAATATCAGAGCTTCCTGTGGTTTGAAGATGATACTTTGTCATGCAGACTGGTTGGTTTTATATGGACAAGCTCTTGCAGAAGCAGAGGGGTGTATGTGCTGTGTGTATGTGTGTGTGTGTTAAATCATCCATCTCCTTTTATTTTAGAGGTGGTCCCATGAGGGAAGCCAGCATTTGGTCCCAATTCCAAAAAGGAAGTTTGGACTATTGCAAACCCTGAACCAGAAAAGAGATGTGTCAGAAAAATTCATGAGTGATCCTCACCTTCCTTTCTTGGCATTTGTTTTCTGTACCAGAGGCAGGAGGGGGGTTTGCTGTCCCAAAGGAGTAATGCCACCAAACCATAATTGAATTTCTCTGGCTGTCATAGGCAATCAAATCTAAGAAAACCTCCCAAAAGACTGTAGGCTTTTAGGTTAAATACAGGATCTGACCAAGAAGAAGGCAAGTTAATTAATACTTCCATCATTTCTCTCTGATTTACTCTAGCAAGATTCATTTCTAAAAGGTTAAAATGGTTGTCTCTTTATGCAGCCATTTGAAGAGCCAAAAGTAGGTTACTAGCTATGGAAGAAGAAATGTAAGCAGAACACTTAGAGCAACAGTGACTTTTTACATGGCCTTCTAGCAGTTCTATAATCACTGTGCAGAAGTGCAAGACATGTTATTAAATGAATATTAGCAATGTCCACTTTGAAAGTTGCCCATATAGAAAACATGTCACCTATCATCATATTAACTTCCCCCCTTCTCTCTCTTCAGAAGTAGAACTGCTTATAAATGTAAGTCAGGCTTGGGTTTTTCCCAGAAGAGTGGAATCCAAAGGGTCTAATCAGAAGTTCCTTCTCTTTCATATCTATTTTCATAAGGCTAGCCCACATATCTTGTGATATAAATCTGTCTGTGTTGGCTTTGTCTACAATATAAATAAAATAGCTGGTCACAATGCTATTTGCACTTAATGCTTCTTGATGGGTAAGGCTAAGAAAAAGTAAATTATACAGACCAGTATGCTTGATGAGAAGACAATCTGATACAATCCAAATATGACAGAACAGTCAAAAGATACAAATGACATAGTTGTCACCCTCCCTCTGTGACACCATGGGCCACAGACCACAAGCATCACAATTGCCTGTGTTGTTGTTTTTTTTTAATAAATGCACTTTCTCTCCTGCTCTGATGAGCAAAAATCTCCAAAGGTGCAACCCAGGAATTTCCATTTTTAGTAATTTCTCTAGGGAATGCCTGGCTGCACACCTAAGAGCTCACAGCCTAAGAGTAGATGCTGATAGGCAAAGAGATAGAGCTTTGTTGAAAGTATAGAAGGAACAAAAAGGAAGGAATGAAGAGGAGATTCACTGAGGGGATAAAAGTGATAATTGAACTGGGAACTGAGGAATGAATAAGAGCTCACCAGGTTATGAAATATAAAGGTAATATCAGGCAAAAGAAATTTATCTAATAGCCAAAGACATAAAAGCTCCCAGCATGTTTAGGGAAAAACCAGTGAAAAGATGAAATGAGAACATGTCCAGAGAAGAGGCCCCTGAAACACCCTTGGCCATATTTCAGGAACTGTGAGCAATAAAAAGGCAAATATTTTGATTTTTCTCTTTAATGGAAATAAAACACGTTCCATTAATTATATGTACATGATCTTGAGACCAACTTCAAGGGAAATTTAACATGTTCTAACAGGATTTAAAAAGAAAAGTAGTTATCACAGCATAGGATATTTTAAATCCTTTTCTAAGTATGTGATAATTCATGTTATTTATAGAAATATTAGAAAAAAGTTAATCTCATTCAGAGAGATCCATTTAAATATGTTTTACATTTATTTACTGAATTACATCTAGGTATGTGTGTGCGTGTGTGTGTGTGTGTGTGTGTATTTAAATCTATATTTGATCCTTGAACAATGCAAGGATTAGGGCCACCCACTTCTGTGCAGTCAAAAATCCAAATATAAGTTTTGATTCCCCCCAAATTTAACTAGTAATAGCCTTCTATTGACAGAAAGCCTTGCAAATAACATAAAGTCATTTAACACAATTTTGTATATTGTATGTATTACATAATATATTCTTACAATAATGTAATCTAGAGAAAAGAAAATGCTATTAAAAATCATGAAGAAGAGGAAATACATTTACTGCACTGTATGTTTAAAAACAAAAAATCTATAAATGGACCCATGTAGTTCACTCATGTTGTTCAAGGCCAGTTGTATATCTATCTATCTGCAAATATGTAAATAGATATCCTCATACAAAAGGATCCTGCTATGGGTACCTGGGTTGGTTAATGTCAGACTCTTGTTGGCTCAGGTCATGATCTCACAGTTCATGGAATTGAGCCCTGTGTAGGACTCGGTGCAGACAGCTCAGAGCCTACTTGGGATTCTCTCTCTCTTTCTCTCTCTCTCTCTCTCTCTCTCTCTTTCTCTCTCTCTCTCTCTCTCTCTCTTTCTCATAATAAATAAAACTTTTGAAAAATAAGATCCTACTGTACACACAAGGGAGGGGCAGAGAGAGAGAGAAACAGAATCTGAAGCAGGCTCCAGGCTCTAAGCTATCAGAGCCCAACATGGGGCTCAAACTCACGAACTGGGAAATTATGACCTGAGCCAAAGTCAGATGTTTAACTGACTGAGCCACCCAGGAGCCCCATAAAAGATAATCAGATGAACCAAATGCAACAAGCCTAATTTAATAGTGGCAAATGTAAAGATTTACACTTGGCCCCCAAAACCAGGATGAGAGAGTCAAATTTTAGGTTATACTGTGTGTTTAAAGTTTTAGTTGACTCTAAGATCTTTGCTAAGTCAGCAATATTCCATAGTTTTTTGAGGCAAATTAGATCTATAATTAATAGAGTATCCAAAATAAGAGAGGGGAAAAACTACAGTAATATTGATGAAAATGCTGAGAAAGGTCAATGTTTTTATTCCTAGACTGACAGTAAAAATTTGAAATACGTCTAGAGGAAGGTAGCAAGGGTGATGGTAGGAAGCACAGCTAAAGAAACTGAGGCTGGTGAGGCCAAAGAAGACCTATAGATGGTGGGTGTTTCCACACATTTGAAGAGGTAGCACACTATGTGACATCAAAATAGTACCGGGATAGATGTGTGGAAAGCATTAGATCAAAGCATTAGATATTTTTGTGTATTCAATTTTTGAAAAATGTTCAAATACTTAAACCATGCAAAGGATGATACTAGTGATTTTTCTATTATTGATAATGATCACTTCCAGACCGGACACACGCTCTGGGGAGGCACTGCAGAAAGAATTCAGGCATCAGATGGGACTATGTGGTCTGAGTGGCCTCTAAGGGACATTTTCTAGTAATTTTAACATACTGACAGCCTACTCTGGTGACTTTGTAAACATCGATACATATCAACCTCCCAACTCAGAAATGTTCTCATTCTGCAGTGTTGTAGTTTTAAAAACTTATTTCTGCCCTATGTGTCTTTCTACCCCTGAGCAAAAGTATGCCTCAAGGTTGAATTCTATCATGTTGGCTTAATTTTCTTATTGAAGAGTATTTCTGAATTTTTTTCTCCCAGTATGAATTTATTCATAATCAGTAATGCAATATGGGTTGAAAAGATTATTCTGCTAATTATGGATAGTGTATTCCTAAAACACAGTTCAATAAACAACTTTCTTTTCTATTATATGGTGAACTTTGAGAGAGTTCACTAAATAATACCTTTGTCCATTGAGTGAGGTTGAAAGCCATTGAGAGGTAGGTCAAGGTGGTCAGGCAGATGGCAGTTGAATGTCAGCTTTATCATGATAGAGCTGATGAAAGAGAATGTGGCTAGGTATATAGCAATGGCGGGCTCCTTAATGCCGAATTCCAGGTTTAATAGACTTATACCACTACAGAACTTATAGAATGGGAGAATCAACCCACTATATGTGCTTATTTCACACTTCCGGGAGAAAGAATGATGCAGAGCCATGAATTCTTCCTCCACCCTCAGACTCACCATTGGATAAGGTGTGGGGTGGGGAAGGAGAGAAGAGCATCAGGAAGGATCAACAGTGTTCAAATGTCAGCTGTAGCCACAGGTTGCAAAGTGCTGGCTCTCATGGCTAATTTGAATTGAAACCACAGTGTTGTTTTGTTCATCTGTGGATGTGTTTAAAACTTTCAAATCAGGATGCCCTTAGAGGGGACAGGCATGTATTCTCAAAACTGATGCCGACCTTCTTATTCCTTGTTGTCTTATTATCTCTGTACCACACATGATACTGCCAGGCCCTCTGTGAGCTTCTGACTTCTGGTATTAAGTGAGTCTCATCACTCTATGGAAAAGGCCAGACTTTTGATTATGTTCAATTATTAAATTATTAAGTAGATATAAATTGAATATGATGGGGTATGAGAAGACTGTAAAAGGGAATGTTTCAAATCTTTCTGTTTGTAATTCTGTACATGATTTTATTTATGATTTGCATTTTACTCCCATGTCTATACCATGAGATTATCAGGGTGAATAGAAACTCAGTTATCTGAATGGACACGGTCTTCTCAGGAGCAGCCAGTGGTTAATTGGGACAAGAAAACACAAGTCATTATCTTTGAGAAATCTGAAGCAAATTGAGGCAGGTTGTCACCTCTCACCAGGAAACAAATTAGTCCTGTCTTTAAAAAGACTCTGCTTTCTCCAGCTGCTGACTAGGGATTCCTGTCAAGTGCTACAGAAATAGGGAGAATGTGGACTAATGGTACTAAAGAGTAGTCATGAAACCCCCATAAACTCATGTTCTCATTTTCACGAATATTTCTAATTGATCTGACTAGTGTGTTTGACAAAAATTTGTGCTAAATTTTAGCTCCAGAAAATCAGAGTGCCATCCTTCAGCCAAAATCATTAGTATACCAGTCTGAGAAAAGCTCTGTGTATAAAGGAAAAGCCATGAATTATAAACAAAATAGATCTTTCCCTTAGCTAACTTATCTTTGTGGGGTGCCACCTACCAGCCTGGGGGGTGGGGGTTGTAGCACACAAAAAGAGAGAGAGAGAGAAATAATAAAACACTAACAACATGCTGGGTGATAAAGGTTGTGAATAATATAAAACTTGAGAAGATATGACCTACTTTTTCTGAATTGTGTGAATATGAGAATGATCGCAGTGTAGTGGATAAAACAGTGAACCAAGGTTCTGCCATCCTTGATTCTGGTACCAGCTCTGTTACCAGCCAATTGTGGGACATTAAGTAGTATTACTACTAAGTATCACTCCAGACTCCTATTTTCTCACCTATAAAATGAAGAACATTGGACAGAGAGAGTTAAGACCTCTTTCAGTTTTAAAGTTCTGTTATTTGATAAAGAAATATTTAGTTGGAATGAAGCATGAAAGTATTCTCAATTCCAGGAGTTTTTTATTTACTCAACAACAGCAACAACAACAAAATCTTTCCAAAGGTACTGTGACTCGGGCTCTCAAAGGAAATGAAATGAAGTCTTCCATGTGCAGGAGATTTGAATTGTATGAGCATTTATTTTACATCAATTTAGTTTATGATCCCTGAAGGAAGGAGAAGAATTACAATTTAATTGATGTAGGCAATTTTACCAACCGGTTCATCTATAAGTACTTCTGAGATAAGGATCTGAAAGGACCCTGGGCTCAGTGTACCACATTCTTCACGCACTTCTTAAAATATGATCATCTTGCCACACTGAGTGGGATTCTGGTATTTGATGACATGTTGATTTTACAATATGGCCACCAAACACAAGCCAGCTACTTCAACTGGCTTATACTCAAAGAAAGAACTGGAGATAAACTGGCCTATTTGGATAACATATGAATTCTAAGGTGGTAACTTCCTGTGGGATTTTTAAGGGCCATTTTCAGTACACTGACTTTAAAGCTGAGCCCTCTGTAGGTATATCAGAAAGCATTTAAAACTTGTATAGGAATGTTCATAGCAGTGTTACTGTTAACAGCCAAAAGTGAAATCAACCCAAATGTCCATCAACTGATGAATGGATAAACCAAGTGTGGTTTTTCTATACAATGGACTATTATTCATCCTTAAAAAGAAATAAAAAGCTGATAAATCCTAATGATACATAAATGAACCTTGAAAACATGATGCTAAATGGAAGCCAGACACAAAAGTTTACATATTATATGATATGGGACATTTATATAAAATGTTTACTACAGACAACTTCATAGAAGTGGAAAGTAGATTAGCCATTGTCAGGGAATGGTGGAAGAGAGAATTGGGACTGAATCCTAGATACTTCCAGGTTTCTCTTTCAGGTCAAGGAATATTATGGACTTACAAAGTGTTGATAGTTGTGCAAATAGTAAATATGCAAAACCTACTAAATTGGATATTTTAAAAGGGTAAGTTTTTGCTGTGTGAATTATATCTCATATTTAAAAGGAAAAAAAGAAGAAGTGATCTTTTTCCACACTAAAAAGAAAGAAGAAAGGTAAAGAAAAGGAAGCAATAAAGTAAATTTACCAGCTTTGATCCAGGAATCATAATTTCTAGAGCTTAACACATTCTTAAGGGTAATCATATTTATAATTCTCACTTAGGAGCTTCTCCTGATCCCAATTCTACTCACAAAGACATCATTAGACAATAGTGCCACCATAAGTCTTCCCTTCTGTAACCTCATAGACTCTTTTTTTTTCATTCNATCTCACATTCAGGTCTTTATCCATTTTGAGTTTATTTTTGTGTATGGTGTGAGAAATTGATCTCATATGCACTTGGCACCCTTCCTCTCAATTCCAGTGACACCATTTCAGATATTAAGAGCATGGTATTTGGATAGAGAGGTTTTCTGGTATATCCAATATAATCCATGTGTTCCCTTCTCTACTAACACATTGTAGATGGAATACTGTGGGCTTTGCAGGTAGACAAATCAGGTTCAAATCACATAATCACAAGATAGAGTTCAAGGTAAACTTTTGTAAAATGGGTATAACAGAATCTATTAAATAAGCTTTTGGGGAAAACTAAATTAGGGAATTTATTTACATTAATTAGTATATATTGACATTCAAACTTTTATTCCCTTCTCTTTCTCTGGCTACTCTTCACAGCCCACCAAATGAGAGCTCCATATTCTACAAACTGCTGTACTTTATAAACATCTTATCTATGCAGTTGCATGCTTGGCTTCAGGAATAAAATCTTTTTGCCATGCTGGTTCTATTGTTCTCTCTTAGAAAATTAAATGAGATGATGCTTTAAAGTATTTGGTATAGTATTTGTCCATGTGGCAAGTGTAGTATAAATGTTAGGTATCATTATTGTTATCATTATCATATGAATTGGTAATTCAAGTTTTGAAACCTCTATAAAGTCTTCTGTGAAATTCTCTAAACCACTCTACAGCAGTAGCAAGCCTTACTGACTGTGTCACTGGGAAGAATTGATTACCAGAAGGCCATCTTTGTGAGACACAAGGAGGAGAAATGATGTGTTGGGCTCTGAATAATATAAATCCCACCAGTTCCATTGACCAAGATCAGCCTCAGAGCTGTGGTGCTACTCTAGCTGAGCTTAGATAACCTTCATCATAGCTTATGTGGTTTCTCAGCCTGGGTGACCTTGACCAAAATTCATAATCTCTCTGAGCCTCGGGTTTTTTTAATGTAGGAAATAAGGTACATCAGCTTCATTTATTTATATATTTATCTGTATTCTGTTGTTCTCGTTTTTTTGACCAATGAGCTTTGATAATGTATATGCCTCCAGAATTACAGTGTGTGTGTGTGTGTGTGTGTGTGTGTGTACATGTGTATGTGAGTGTATTTTTGTCTTTCATATTATATTCATATTATTATTATAATAGTATAAGATGTTTGGATAATTTGTCTCTATACTATAAATCTTTCCCCCTACCACCTCACTCCTTCCTCATCCTTCCGATCTCAGATCTCTCTGATCTTCAGAAATCACTGGATATCCATCAAGAGAACCTTCTTATTAGTATTCTCTATTATAGTACCCTTTATTTCTTCCATAACACTTTCAGAATCTAGACATTTCTTTTTGTTTTTTGCATACATATGCATCCACTACTCTCAGCCTAACTACAATGTAACCTTTGTGAGCATCAGAACTGCTGACCTGTACCCACACATATTAGGTGCATGTAACTATCTCATGAATGAATGAATAAAATGACTACATACCCAGATCTCCTTTTTCAGTATGTTAGAATCATCCTATTCTCACAGTTGATTCATGAATTGGCCCAACTGGAAAGACCCTTTAGGATCCTTGGAAGAGATGACATCATTTCTTCCAGGCTTTTCTTTTTGCAGAAGAAATTAGAAAGGGGAAATTTCATACCCACGATGAGACCCAATAGCCTGTGCCTCCTTCTGCTATACCATGTTGCCTCCCAAAGGAGTTCAGCAAATCTTTATTTTCAAAGTAATGACTGAGAAAATTAATGTTAACAGGCCAGGGAAAATAGACGTTCTCAGTGAGGCACAATGAGAGTGGCATGGGCTTTGGTCTACTATAGCTTGGATTTGTACACCAACTCTAGCCATTCTGAGCACCTCTGTGATCTGAGAAAAATTAATTTTAGGAGTTTGAGTTTCCTCCTGTATAAAATGGGAAGTCTCATGTGTTGCAAGAATTAGAATTTTCTCTGTAAAGTACCATTCTCTCTGTGAATGCCTCTGGCATTGAGTAGGTACCTTTAAATGATATTCAATATCATCGTGCTTCTATTCCTTTCACTGCCAGCCCCCCCCCACTGCCTCCACTCCCATTTATCCAAGAAAAGTGACTCAAAATGCTTAACTTTGTATCCTACTATGATTCCCTAAAAATGTACCAAAACTCCAGCAGTGTTGCTGTAGGAGCACTGAGGTTTGAGAGATTAGTCACTCTCTTTTCTGACAAAGTAAATCATTGCTTTATATCTACTTCTTATATTTATGTTGTTTACCATTGTGCATGTATTATAAAACCCACAAATCAATGCTCTCAGCAGTTGAAACTGTTCAAACCTACAGAATGTCTTGTTTTGTACTAGGCTTTGACAAACCAGTATCTGCCTGCTCTGAATTCTGTTTTCTGAGGGATGGTGATTTGGGCAGCTGGGGTCTGTGATTGATCTCTGAGTGACTTGTGCTTTATCAAGGAGCAGATATGATTTCCCATGTATCTGATTAACCTTCTCTGTAAGATTGCCATCATTTCTGTAATGCCAGCGGATTATTCTGTGCTTGGAAAGATGGATATCAGCTCCTTTTAGTCAATAGCCTACAAAAGGTGTCACCTGGCTCTGCCTGTGGTTATCTATAATGTCTGACTGAAAGGGTGCTGTCATTTGTCAAATAACCTGGTTTAATTTAAAGTACCTAGGAAGTGAAGTTGCCTTTATTTTAAAACAGTATGCAGAACAATACATTAGGTTAGTAAAATGCATGCTTGTTTTCTGGATGATACTCTCATAGAAAGAGAGAATATGAAGAAGGTAAGATACTCCCTTATCCATCTCCATTACCCAGGACTGACTTGGTAACAAATATATTCTCATGGGCGTAAGAAAGGAGCAGGGAATCCAATAGGTTCTGTGCCAGCATACCAAAATGATGAAGTATCACTAGGCTGTCATATAATTTTTCATCCAAACTATGGTGAACTGGATGCTATTGATAAATCAGGAAAACAAATAAACCAAGACTGTACTGGGGAAGCAAGAACACGTGGCCACCCGAAGTCATACCATGCTAATGTTGAATAAGTGGGACGTTTGGAGTTCATGGCTTGTCTGTGGTGTACTCCTCCTCAGTGTCCTCTGAGGAATGCCCTTCAGGGTATAAACTAACCATCTTATATTACTGAACCACGTATAATATGTATAGATCCATATTTGAGGTAACAGCTCCAACCAGGAGAGCAGAGCTGTTAATTCTTGGGACTAAGGCTTGGGTAATCTAAATCAAGTTCAGTCAGTTTTCTGTCTGCACTAAGGTCCTTTTTCAGTGTCAGCATAGGAAAAATGCCTCTGCTTCATACCAAAATCTTGATTTGGAAATGGAGTGAGTCAAGCAGAAAATTGTCATTCTCCCAAATGAGCATTATGTGACAAAACAAGAAATCTGTCAGGCAGCAGTTTACCTGCACAGATCCTCCAAAGTAAGCAAACAAATCAGAGCTGAATTTTTTGAGACTCATAACAACAGGCCATAGAGGCAGGTTTTACACTGTGAAAACTTGAGGCATCATAAAGGTTGAGAGTACCTCCCCCAACTCATTCAGTACATTGGGGAAGATTAAAATACACAGTGCTGTGGGTTCCTCAGCTTGGGCCTTGAAACCTCTCTACAAATGCTGATTTGTTCAATTCCTCTCTCAGCGTCTGACTCTGCCTTTGTAAAATGAGAATAGTGCCCACTTTTAGGAGTTGCTATGAGCCTTAAGTGAGGTGGCACTATGCAGAGCACTAAGCTTGCAGTCTGTCACATTAGAGATACTCTGCAAAATGATAGGCCTTTTCCCTTCGAGAGGCACCTAACTCTCCTGTCATAGTTAGGAACACTCACAGATCCAGGTCAAAACCTACCCTCTGCCGCTAATTTTCTGAGCCTCAGTTTCTTCATGAAATAGGGATACCAATGTCCACCTGACATAGTTTGTTTTCTGACTTTTAACTTTTCTCCATAGATGTATATAGACCAGGAATAAAGAATGAAATAGTTCTAAAGGACTTAGCATGAGAAACATAAGTCTTCTTGCCTCCTTTTTTCCTTTTCTCAAGAGGCAACCATTTTCAACTCATTGGGCTTTTCTTTTTTCTTAGTTTTGTATTTTGTCTCATCGTTATATAATGTGTTTATGTCTCTGGACGCCTGCTGTCTCATTCAGTTAGCAATTCCCCTCTTGATTTTGGCTCAGATCATGATCTCACAGTCTGCATCTGACTCTGCATGGAGCATGGAGCCTACTTAAGATCTCTCTCTCTCTCTCTCTCTCTCTCTCTCTCTCTCTCTCTCTCTCTGTCTCTCACTTTCTGCCCCTCCTCAGCCCATCCACACACAGAAAAATTACTTATAATATGTTTATCTTTCTTGATTCTTCAGTTTTAGGGATTGTCTTTTGACTTCTTACAGAAAATGAGTTTTTTACCCTCACACCCATCCTTTTAATATAAAGAAATCATAATTCTCCCTAGGTTTTAATCCATAATTACATAATTATGGCTATGCAGTGCTTTTCCCAAGTAAACAATGAAATAAGGATTACTTCTCCTTTCTTTTTTGGTGCATTTTTTTTATTTCCCTACTATCTGCTTGTTTATTAAGTTTCTATATACATTGTCATTAATACCCCATACTTTTGATCCATATGCAGAGGTTTTTAGAAATACGATTAAACATATACTGTAAAATATCCATCTAAGATGATTCCTCACCATTTTCTTGGGAATTCCTCTCTCTTTCCCATTTTGAATTCTTTATTACCTAGGTCTTGTTTATTCATTTATTTTTTGAAGCATATCCTGCAGTAGTATCCTGAAAAACACTTTGCTTCTCTCCACGTTTCTTTGGAGGAATTTCTACTCTCACACTTGATGATAGTTTGGCTGGGAATAGAATTTTTGGCCAGAAATAATTTTTCCTCTGAATTCTGAAGGCACTGATGCATTGTCTTACAAATTCCAACATTGCTATTAAAAGTCTGAAATAATTCTAATTTGTGTTCCTTTGCATATAACCTGTTTTTGTTTTTGTTATTCTCTGTCTCTCTCTAGACATGTATAGACTATTCATCAGCATTGTTCTAAAATGTCATAATGTTGTGATTATGTCTAATTATGTCTGATTAATTATGTCTAATCTAATTTCCTCTTCTCTGACTGATACTAAATAAGCCTACTTAATTTGGAAACATATGTGCTTCTGTTCTGGGAAATTCAGAGTTGTATTTGTTGAGAATTTATGTCTTTACTTTTGTTTACCTGTCCTTTTTATATTGAGTGGTTCTGTAATTTTTTATCCTTCCTGTGTTTCATCTCTGTGTTTTTTTTTTAATTTTAGCATTTATTTTTGAGAGACAGCGAGAGATGGAGCATGAGAGGGGGAGGAGCAGAGAGAGACAGGGAGACACAGAATTTGAAGCAGGCTCCAGGCTCCGAGCTGTCAGCACAGAGCCCAACGCAGGGCTAGAACCCACAAGCTGTGAGATCATGACCTGAGCCAAAGTCAGACGCTCAACAGACTGAGCCACTGAGGCACCCTGTGTGTTTCATCTCTTTGTGTTTTTGTTCTATACTCTACAACTTTCCTTAGTTTTCTTTTTCAATTAGTTTTCATCTCAGCCATTGCCAGGCGATCAAAAGCAAATGGCCAGCCTGCACACACAGTGTACCTGCTGAAGCAGCATTTCCAGGAAGAAATTCATGGAGGCAATAAGCAGCAGGAATACAAGCCACCCCATTGTCCATGGCTTTCTGGAGCAACCCATAGAGATCCAAAAAGCAACTGTCAGATGAAAAAAGGGGGTGTTGAACCTTGGGTTATAGGGTTTCAAGCTGCAGGATTATGGAAGCACAGCCTCTCTCTTAACATGATCTGCAAACTAGAAACCAAATCTGTGGCTTCTGGCATGTGAGCAAGGGCAGGAACACCATGTCACTGTTAACAGTTGGGGAAGCACTACCCCTTTACGTAACTGGCATGATAAGGGGCTGGGGGACAAGTGTTAGGGTTGAATAGAATTGATTGCCTTGAACACTGGGCCATAGCTAGTCTCCCTGGGGCAGTGCATAAAGTCTCCTTTTCTAGAGGCCAGCCAGTAGCTGATGAGTCTTACACAAGTTAATCTCTACCTCTCAATTATCATGTCTCAGATTTCTAAGGACTGTTTTTCAGTCTTTGAATGTTCCTTATCTGTAGTATTGTCTTCTTGTCAATGTGTGAATGCAATATCTCATTTCTCTTAAAATATTAATGATAGATTTTCTTTACTTGCTTTGGACTTGATCTTTATGTTAGAAGCTGTCCTCAGATGTCCAGTGATTCTTCATTGCTGAGTATATTGAAGAAAGAGGCACTAAAAAGCAGCTTGAAGCTATGAACCTGTGGGTGAAGTTTATTAACTATGCATTTAATGTGACTAAACCATTTCCTTGGGGAATCCACCCCCCACCCCATAAACACACACACACACACACACACATACTCAGAGTCAATATATTTAGGTTTTCTTTTTGGGTTGATCACAGTACATAGGGAATTTAATCTTCTTGGAAGACAGAGATCTCACTTCTAGTGTTCGAGGAGCTATATTGCAGAAGTAGGTTGGGAATCTCAGCATTCCCTATATAAATATTTATAAAATCCCCGCAATCCTCTGTTGAATCTGGTATCATCTAGCCCAGAGATGTTATCTCCTTAGGGAGAAAAATTTCAGCATACTTCCCAGGCAAGGAGGGTTAGTCACCTGGCTAAATGGAATGAAGAAGATCTGGGGACTTAACTGATTCTGAACAACATTCATCCAGCGTTCCATGTCCTGTACTTCCAGCGGTACCTGATCCAACCAGTTCCTGAATCTCTGAGGAATATTCTAAAAAATAATCCAGTCTGCTTCTTGCATTTCCCTACTGAAGGCTCAGGATTCAGTGCTTCCTGTCCATTAACCACATACTTCTTCCCATCATCCCCAATTTTAGTGGTTATACCTCACAACTATTCTCTCTTATGTGCTTAAGCCTTTAAAAAAATAATAATTTCTGTACTTCTGCTTAAAGAAATTTTAGAGAGTTCCCAGAATCTTAGTCGAATTAGTATGAAGAAGAACTGAGATAATTTGTGGAAAGAAGCTAGCACAGTGTCTGACACATAATCATAGTGATTATTATTGTTGCTTTTTTGTTACTTTATTCTTATAAAATTATTCATGCATGTAAATTATTTTTGTGCAGCTCTTTATGCCTAAATAAGATAAAAAGAAAAGGCCCTGTGAAATTAAGACCTGTGTAATTTATACGATTTATTAAGGTCCCACTGGTGACTGTTCTTAGATTATCTATAGAAGCATGATTATTTAGACTGAGCTTGTAAAAGAAACAGGGTGTGAATGTGCATAACACCCATCCTCTAACATGATGGGAATTCTAGATCTCTGTTTATCATTATCTAAGTAAACTTCTGTATTGGAATCCAGATCTTACTTACTGGAAAATTCTACTGACTCCTTTTGAAGAATGAATTTCCCCATAGAAGTTTAGTACCCCTCCTCCCCACGTGTACTACTTGTACAAAGTCAAGCAGTATGCCTCAGGGTGACCCTGTGAGGTAAGCAATCCTACAGTGTCTGTGGGAGTTTGTGCTGATGCTCCCAAAAGCACTTCTTAGTCCTTGTGTGATTTCTGGCCTCTGGAGAATTATAAAACAGAAGGCAATAGGGGAAAACAACAGTTTTAAAGATTTCATGTTTTAAAGCCAAAGATTTCACTAACCTAAGCTTTGCTCAGAACTTTCATGTCCCTCCATGAAGTATATTTTTGGTTATGCCCCATAAACTACTCAAATAATCCATTAAGAGAGCTGTAGAAATCAGCATAGCAAACTATCAGTGAGCTAGTTTAGTTATTCACCGGTTATTAATCTTCTCTGCTCAGGGTCATATTGTCCTGTCTTCAGCATTTTTCACAGTGTCTGTTGATGTCCAGAGAGTTAATGGAGGTCCTGGAATGTGGATACAACAAGCATGATAATCTCTTGACTTGATGTCATTCCAGGGATCGTCTTCAAACTTGGTGTGTTGACCTGGCATACAAACAGGGAGCACGTGTGCTCTTTATCTTGGTATTTGTAGACCGTTCTGGCAAAGAAATGTCTATGGACCATGATAATTTCCTTATGATACTTTCACTAGCAGCAAATTGTTTCAAGCATCTGCTATCTTTTTTAGTTGCTGTCATTTTTACTTACTCTTTGGCTTCCGTATAAAGTTGAGGCAGATTTTGTCATTACTTAGAGACCCACAATATTTCTTTGAAGATTTATACAGACATTTTTCTCTAACTAAATTTTGCTCTGCTTTTCTCCAATCTTTAATGTTTGGAGAAGCTTTTTGTCTCTTAAAGTTCCTTCAGTTACAACATATGAACCTTGGTACAGTTGAGCTCAGTTTTGATGATGTGATGATGATGATGATGATGATGATGATAGATAAATTGTATCAAACACTTAAAATGTAGCAGTAGTATTACATACAGAATAGGACTATTACAAGCTAAGAAACAAATTAACTGATTTACAAATTAAGTGACCTATCCCATAATCAGTCAGCTAGCAAGTGGTAGAGCTAAAATTTGCATCCAGATAGTTCTAACTCTACAGCTCAGTTCCTTAACCTGTAAGAATCTGGTTTTGTTTGTTTTGTTTTTTTGGTCTGTAAGAGCAGATTTCTACCTAGAATATACACCCTGTTGCTACCAGAGTCTAGACAGCAGTTTTCAGTTTTGATCTGCATGGTGCAGGTATCTGTCTATATACCTAAAAGAGATTCCTTTACTTAGGATTTCTTTCAACAGAAACATCACTTGCGATCAGGTAGGGTGTTGTCAAGCATTGTAAGGATTTAGACATTTACACGGAATGAAATATGGAAGCAGCTTTGTTTCTGCTAGATTCTTAGTAACAACTAACATTTATTGTGTGCAAGCTCTGTTTTCAAAACTTTATTATTAATTTACTCATTTAATCCTGAAATTAGGAGATATATGCTGTTGTTTCCACTATATCTGGGGAAACTGAGGCACTGAGAAATGAAGTAACTTCCCCAGGATCAACACAGTCAGTAAGTGGTTGGATTAGAATTAAAACTCTGGAAGTCTGTCTCCACTGGTTCCCATAGTTAATCCCTAAACAAAACTGCCTCTCATTCAAGGGGTCCAATTTTCCAATATATAATACTTTGAAAAGAATTTTTGTTTTACTGGGAAATGTTTTAAATCAATGTATTTTTGCTTCTTCTTGAGCTGGACTGAACTTTCATTTACAAAGGTGTGTTCCATAAATAACCAAGACATTACTACCTTTGGGAGCATTTGATAATAAAATCTGACTATTCCTCTCTGGCTTTCTTAAAGCTGCTTCTTGTCCTCCTTGAATTCTTTCCTTGCCTTATCAAGCTGGCTTCCATTGAATCCCTGTTTGTTTGTTTTTTTCTCCCTCTCCCTAAGTCTTGAATCCTACAAGTACCTCTGGTTCCAACACATCATGTCATGTCACGTTCTATCATAATAAAAGGAAAATTAGGCAAAGCTCCTTTATACCTAAACGTTGGCAGGCACTCAAACCCCTTTTTCACAATGAATTAAAGCAGGCAGTGAGCTGCAGTCCTATTGGAATGGAAATCAGTAACTTACAGGGCTTTGCAGTCAACCACACTTGGTGTTGAATATTATTTTTTTCTCTCTTTAATGAAGTCTATGACCTTGGGAAATATATTTAGCTTCTTTAAGGGAGCCTTGGCATCATCTTTCATTAAATGGTGATAATAATGAGACCTACATCATAGGGTGATAAAGTGTAATGCTGGTGATTTATTGAGCACTTATTGTATCAGTAAGTACACTATGTAGAAGGTATCTATGCTGAACAAGAAAGACATGTTCTCTGCCCTCACAATGCTAACATTTCAGGGAGGTCATGAATACAGGTATTTAGCACAGATCCTGGCACATATAAAGACAGAATATACGTAAACTGAAATGATGATATAATGGTAGAGTTCAGCGATCATTGGCCATCATACTATCAGCACCGCTTCACCAGGAACTTGCAATGATAATTCTAGTCCATAGGAATTAGGCATCCATAGGAAATCTCCTTGTTCTCTATTTTATTCTCCTCATATAGACAGTCTGCCAGATAACCACAAAACAAAAGGGAAAATGTTTAATAAACAGAATATTTAACCACCTGCAAACTTAACCCTTGGTTAGAGTAATAAAGGTAAACATTTTAACAATTTCTATTAAATCATCTGCATTAAGTATTCCATTGACAGCTTTCTAGAATTAATAAATAAATGTAACCTCTTCCAACACCAAGAAGAATGGTCATCTTCATCATTATCAAAGAGCAGTATTGTCTCCTTTTATCACCCACCCCTAGAGATGTCATATTTTCTCTATTCATGTTTTACCTTTTTCTGTAGCTAGTGGTTTAATGATTCTTTTTGTAAGTGCCACCTTTCCGATCAGTTTCACAACTGCTCCTCCTCCTGGTTAATTTTCCAGTGACATCCTTTTCTTTTGGAATGTGCATTTATGCAGTCCTCTGACTTGAAAAGGCAGGATATTGTTGGTGCATAAAGTGTCTTTGGTGTCTTTGGATTTAGCTGCTAGCTTGAAGCATCTGGCAATCGAACATAAGCTCCTGTACTTGAGCATTCATGCTTGAACCAGAAATTACTTTGTCATCTTCACTGGCTTTTATTAAGCAGCCAACAGCTGTCTTAGAGCCATGACTTACTACAGTGAGCTTTTTCCCATAGATTGTCACCCTGTTCTTATCCTCAAAATAAGTCTCTCCTTTTCCTTTCTTTCCCAAGCAAATCTTTGGCATCAAAAGTAACAGTAATAATAGCATCTCACACTCGTGTAGCACTTTATGGTTTATGAAGCATGTTAAAATCCATTGACCCAGTTTGAATTTCATAGTCATCCTAGGATGCCAAATACCATCACTTCGACGTTACAGATGACAAAACTATAGCTGAGAGATGTCAAATGACGTCTTGATGGTTACAAGCCTAATCAGTGGTCAGTGGTATCTGGCCAAACCTAGGCTTTTAAGACACTACATAGATTGTTTTATAAATTTCAACATGCCGATATTTTTAGCAAAGCCAATGTCAACATCAATGCATCACTAAGAGAAGTGTCATTTACTCTGTGAGAAATAATTGCCAGTTACCATTTTTGAGATAAGCCTTGGCCCTCGGCTTTTTTCCAGTGAACTGAATGTTCAGCTTATTTCTGGCCCTGCAGCATTGTTTGGTAGCCTCCACCCTGGATAAAAACGGCAGACTATTCTACTGGCTGCCATGTTGTACAAGTGAACATTGTTCACTGTATGAATGGTACTCTCTAGAGATGTACAAAATAGCAGGTCCTAATATGGTAGCCAGATGCAAGACAATCTCTTTGAGCCTGTGTGCTTCCCTACCTAATGCAGAAAGAACTCTCATGGGGGTCAATCTTAAGATACAAGAGAATGGTGGAAATGATGAGAAACTGTACAGTGATCTACAACTGCAGAGGGCCATGTGCCTTGTATATCTCACCTGCTCTGACACATAAATTAATTGATTTTTTTACATGTCTCTTTATGAGTATTGGTCTATTTGATGCTGCAGTAATTTGCAAAACTGTTCACTCTTTTGTACCACAGCTCTGAGAGACACCCTGGGAACTTGGCCTGAGTCATGCGAGCAATGCTTACATCCTTGTTATAACCTAGGCTGGAGTCTTGTCTCCCTATTTCCCCTAATAATTGTGAGCTCTTAGATTCTAATGGATAATCTCTAGGAAGTGAGTACACTTCCTGTAAAATTTTAAAAGATTTATTGAGAAATGGACATTTGGATGTGTGCGTGCACATGCGCGCGCGCACACACACACACACACCCCTAGGGGTTTTTGTGTGTTTGTTTTAATTCAAGTAATTTGTTTCTGGGATGAAGAAGTAGTTAATTTTTTTTCAGTTAACCAAGGCCTAGCCAGAATACTGTTCTCTTTTGGCCTTTAATAAATCCGTTTCTAAAGTATCTGACCAATTTTTAATGGCTGATCTTCACTCCTCATTTTTAGACAATATTAACACTAGAGTGCTTCACTACACTAATCATCATGGCAAAGCCCAGCTGTCAGTGTAGAAGACAGTAAATGAAGATGAAGAAAATGTGGGGCTTAGGGTCAAACTAACACTGTGGCTTAAATTCCAAGCACTCTTTATGTGGGAGTAGCAAGATGCGACTTAACTATAAATGACTGTATTTCCACTGATGCAGGTTTCCTGGCCAGGGTTTTCTATTTTAATATCCTGAAAACCACAAGATGGAATGTGGCTCCAAAAAAGCATGCCTTTTCACTTTCCAAGAATTCTTTTGTGACTCTGTGCCTTCCTTTTCTGTGTCAGGGTCCTTTATTCACCATATAATCTCTTTGGTGTTTGTGGAGCAAAGGACTCTCTTACTCTCTGCCTATATCTTTCTTGCTCTATTTCTCAGTATTTTCTTCTTTTTCTCTCCATGTCTCTGCTTTCCCATTCTCCCCTTAACCCCACTATCTTTTACATCGATTAGGTCTGAGTTTTAAATTCATTGATATATGTTTAGATTTTTATGTCCCCTGTACCTAATTTAAAAGGCATGAAAACTTGTAAACATCTCTCTAAAAATAAAACAAGTTGCTTTATACTTCTCTGACCCTCAATTGATTTTTTTCTCTCTCTCTCCGGGTCAGGAACTCTCAATAGAAAGAAAAGTTTCTCTATCTCTAGGGTAGAAGACTGGACCAAATGTGCAGTGACCCTCAAATCTACCCCTAGAAAGTAGTTCTTCCCAGAAGAGTGGGTTTTCCAGCTATTTGCCTCCTTCTCCTAAAAAGGAAGAGCACAAACAAAATCTCAATTGAAGACTCTCCTTGTTTTAATCGTCCATTCTTTAAGTTTCATTGAATGTGTATACAGATCACACTCTGTAGAATGCATTGCAGCAGAGAAAGAACCTTCCTTAGTTAAATGATGTCTTCTCTGCCACGTGCACATAAGGGTCATTTCAGCAATTGCAGGGACATGGGAGCTATTAATAGTTGTCCATCCTGAAGGGTTTCAGGAAAAATTTCACTCAGAACTATAGACAAGCCCTCAAACAAGCTAGTCAATAGTGACTCAGGCTGCTAGGGTGGGTGGAGTTGTTTGCTTTTGTTTTGCAGAAAGCTTTATAAATCAATCCTTCCTGCATCGAATAAAGGGAGGATCACTAATAATGTCTACAAAGGTAGTTAATATCCTCTGTTTTAAGCTTCATCTGCTCCTCAGTGACCTTTTCTCAAATCTATAAGCAAAGAAACACTGCTTTAAAATATGAGAATTTTTGCCTCTTTCCCAAGATGCAGAGTCCTTAAACTGAGGAATTTGAAAACATGTAGAAAATTGCTGAGAGGAGCAGGATAAATAGAAAGGAGGGATGCTTTCTCTTTCTGCTGAGGATTCAGCACCACCTACTGACCAGATACGGATCCTTCTCCATGTAGCAAACTATCAATGGGCACTTGGTTGATACTTTGCATGTAATGACAATGGAAGGCATTGTCTGTGGAATTCATTGTCCTTGCCTCAAGGTGTACATTTCATTTCATTTGGAGTTTAGATAAATATTCTCTTACCTTGTATCAGTAGATGCAACCAGATGTCCATCAGGTACAATAATGTATTCCTTTAATCAGCAAAGACCTCATTATGCCATTCTTATGCATTATCTATGATAAGATTTGCTTTATTTCACTGATACTAATAGGCTTTCTTTGGGATCCTTTTGCTCAGTGACTCATAAGGGAGAGTTACTCATGTATAGTAGCTGAAGGAAACAGACCTGTAATCCCTCCTTCTCAAACAGAAAGAATTCTAATTATTATTTGATGAGGTTTTGCCATGGTTGAAAAATACCTGTGGTTCCAGTTTATCACTTTTTTTTAAATCTTCTGTTATAGGGGGGAAAAGGTCATAGAGTAATTTTAATTATACCTTAACCTGAACATACAGTTGATTTGTCAATGAAAATCTTTTCCAAGAGTCTGTTTAGATCATTTCTTTTCAATCATACAGAAAGTCTCACAAAGAAAATGTGAGAGGGTAAATTTAGCATATCCCCCTCCTTTGTTATGGCTTGCTGCTTTACTTTTCCTTCATAGAGTAAGCTTAGACTGCAGAAAGTTCTTCCCATTCGCAAAGACATCCCAGCTGAGAAACCCTCCGACTAAAACATGGCACAAATCCCAAACTCGGGGGTTTGCTTTCCCTGGTGGTAGGTGAAAATAAGAGCAAATGGGTTGACGATGAACGATTTTAAGACATATTACAAATGCTTTATTGAAAAACAAAACAGGGGCGCCTGTGTGGCTTAGTTGGTTACACACCGACTTCGGCTCAGGTCATGATCTCACAGTTTGTGAGTGCAAGCCCCACGTGGGGCTCTGTGCTGACAGCTCAGAGCCTGGAGCCTGCTTAGAATCCTTTGTTTTCCCTCTTTCTCTGCCCCTCCCCTGCTTGTGATCTCTCTCTCTCAAAAATAGATAAAAAATAAACATTAAGAAAAACAAAACAAGACAAAACAAAACCATATTATTAATAGTTGTAACCGGTTTGGAGACCTGAAAGGGAACCAAGAGCATCTAGTGTCAGCAAAGCAGGCTTCATAATGAAATAGGTACTCTCTGACATGCATCTTGACCAGCAAATCTCCTAGCTTTGATTATCATTTGGCTGCTCATCTCCCAAGAACCTCTACTTGGCCACTCTCATTTGGCTTCTGCATAGCAGTTTCCATTTATGGCAGTCAAGCTTGTTAAACAGCTCTGCTTTGTGTTTTTTCCCTCGTCCTTAAAAATAGACCGGTAAGCATTCTGCTCAGGGGTGCTTTGTAAATTGCTTTACAAAAGGCTTCTGTTTGTGCTCAATCCAACTGGGGTCAGAATTTGCCTGTGTTTTCTTCTGATGTCATTTGTCAAGTTGCACAACTTGTTCAAAGAACCAGGTCACCATATTACGTGACAGTACTTTTTGGCATGAATTGATTAAAAACCTTGACTCGTGAAAGTGCCCTGTGCCATTGCTGTTTTTTTTCCAACTACCTCAAAAGAGTAGATTTCCTTGTCTTCAACCAAGATAAAACCTTTGTTTCTTTACTTTTTCAACTGGTTCCCTTTCCATTCTTCATACAACAAATCATATTTTGTGTTACCAAAAAGAAAGGTAAGATAAACAAAGGGGAAAAAAGCCTATGTTGAAGATTATTTTAATTTTCACATTGTAGATATAGTTGCTCACTAGAAAACAAATCTTAATGAGAAATAAATGTCTAAAAGAAATCATACAAATCTACAAATCTTAATGAGAAATAAATGTCTAAAAGAAATCATACATATCTAAAGAATTTCCAAGGGAATAATAATTTATAACCAAAACAGAGAGGTGGAAACAAATACTGACTATGTAGCTACCCTTTGTTATCTAGATGATGATACATTGAATATATATTATTTCATCAGCATATTTGGGCAGTTAAAACTGTTTATGTCTAAAGTCACGGCCAGGATCACAGCTTCTACTGGGAAACTGGGGGAGAGGAGGATTCTCTATGCAGATTAAGAACTTTTTTAAATTTTTTTTTTATGTTTGTATTTATTTTTGAGAGAGAGAGAGAATGAGTGGAGGAGGGGCAGAGAGAGAAGGAGACAAAGAATCTGAAGTAGGCTCCAGGCTCTGAGCTATCAGCACAGAGCACGACGCGGGGCTCGAACCCACGAACTGTGAGATCAAAACCTGAGCCGAAGTCAGACCCTTAGCCAACTGATCCACCTAGGCACCACTAAATTTTACATTTTAAATACTAAAACAGTCTAAATCCTATCTTCCCTTCCATTCCCTTCTCTTACTTTCCTACATCACTTCCCTTCCCAGCACAGGGGAGTCTGCATAGTAGCTCAAGATACAGGGCAGTAAGGTGGATTAGAGAACTGTATGGAGGCATGGATCTCTGGGACCAGAATCGCAGAACATGGAACAGTTTTGAATGTGGGTGCAGAAATGCTGGGCAGAGGGGACAGTTGACAAAGTTGGGAATTGGTTAGGCTGAACAAAAAATAAGGTGATTAAGCAAATAAGTAAGTGGTTTTTTATTTCTTTTATTTTCATTTTTAAAACTTTAAATCCCAGTGTAGTTAACAATTTTATATTAGTTTCCAGTGCACAACATAGTGATTCAGCAATTCTATACGTTACTCAGTGCTCATCACATAAGTGTATTCTTAACCCCCTTCACCTATTTCACCCATTTCCCCCACCCACTACCCCTCTGGAAAAAACTCCATCAGTTTGTTCTCTGTATTTAAAATCCTGTTTCTTTGTCTTTTTCTTTTTTCCCCCTTTGTTCATTTGTTTTGTTTCTTAAAATCCACATATGAGTAAATTAATCTGGTATTTGTCTTTCTCATACTGACTTATTTCACTAGCATTATACTCTCTAGCTCCATCCATGTTGTTGCAAATGGCAAGATTTCATTATTTTTTATGACCAAATAATATTCCATTATATATATAGATACCACAACTTCTTTATCCACTGATCTATCAATGGACACTTGGGCTGCTTCCATAATTTGGCTCTAGTAAATAATGCTACAATAAACAAAGGGGTGTATGTTTCCTTTTGAATAAGTGCTTTTGTATTTTTTTAGTAAATACCCAGTAGTGTGATTGCTGGATTGTAGGGTAATTCTATTTTTAACTTTTGGAGCAACTTCCATACTGTTTCCTGGCTGCCCCAGCTTGCATTTCTATCAACGTGCATGAGGGTTTCTTTTTCTCCATATTCTTGCCAACACTTGTTGTTTCCTGTATTATTGGCTTTAGCCATTCTGACAGGTGTGAGGTGATATCCCATTGTACTTTTGCATTTTCATGATGATGAGTGATGTTGAGCATCTTTTCATGTGTCTGTTGGCCATCTGGATGTCTTCTTTGTAGAAATGTCTGTTCGTATCTTCTACCCATTTTTATTTCTTTTTGGGATGTTGAGTTGAAATAAGTAAATGTTTTGAGGATAAAATCTAGAAAAAATTGCAGATGTATATGCATGTGTATTATACGTGTGTATGTATATCTGTGCCCTCAGTTCTTTGGCTGAATGGGCCTAGAATCAATAAGCACATGGTGTCCACATCTTGATTTCTCAAAACCATCTTCCACTAAAAAGAACCAGTCCTTCCTGCAGAAATTGCTGTTTTGGCATTACAGCAAAGTTGAAGATGTGCCTGGAATATCTTACTGGGCCAGAAAGTAAGGAACCATTCAACAAATGAACAAAATGTCACGTGGACACAGGAGCCAGCTTTAAAGGACTCCCACTGGCCAAGATGGGGACTATTTGAGCATCAAAATAAATAACAATAGTAATGTATTACAACCCATTGAATAAAGTAGGAAGCCAAGAGTAAACAGATGAATGAATGAATGAATGAATGAATGAATGAATGAGAGAGAGAGAAAAGTTCTCCCTTAAAGGAAAATGTCATCCAGTACATGTACAAAGAATGATGGAAACAGACTTGCCATTCAGCAACCATCATAGAGGTGGTTGCTTCAAGCAGGAATATTTAACGGATCCTAAGCCTGTGGGTAAAGGTTTGATGATTGTCAGAAAATTGGTAGTTTCAGAATACCTCCTCAGTAAATTTTAATCAGTTACATGGAGGGAAAATGTTCAATATGAGGTAGAGAAACCAGAAATACAAACATGACCAGATGATCAGGGTTCAGATGATCAGTGTGAAGATGAGTTCATATCACATCACCTGATCCAATGCACTTAGAAGATACACCATGGCATTTTAACATTGGTCCTGCTGAGAATATACGATCTAAATCAGGTCATGAGGAACATCAGATAAATTCAAGTTGATAATCATCCTACAGAATGTAAGTCCTATGCTCTTTAAAACTGTCCAAGATTTGAAAGGTAGGGAAAGCCTAAAGAAATGTTCTAACTTGATGGAGTCTTAAGAAGCATGACAGATTCAACAAGCATTCCTGGATAAGGTCCTGGACTAAAATATGAAGAGAGTCCATCTAACTGGATGGAGTCTTAAGAATCATGACAACTAAAATAATCACACATTCCTGGATAAGATCCTGGAGTGAGAATGTTAGCAAATTTTGAATAAGATCTAAACTACAAAATGGTGATGTACCAATTTTGAGTTCCTTATTTGGAGAGTTGTGTGCTGGCAGCTAGGAAAGTGTTCTTGTTTGTTAAAATACATGCTGGAATGTTTAAGGGTGATGCAATCTCTTGTCTGTAGTTGCTTTCAAAGGGTTAAGAAAAAGGCTAAAGATAATGAGTAAATATTATATATTATAGATAATATCATGTTTATTTATTATATATCCTCATATACAAGAAAGAAAGGAAAATAAATAAGCAAATGCAGTAAAATATTAACACTGGAGGGGTCTGTGTGAAGGTAAAAGAATTCTTTGTATGTCTGGCAACTTTCCTGTAAATTTGAAATTATTCAGAGATAAATTATTCTTAAAATAAATTGCTTTTTTAAAGGAAGAAGAAAATAAACCCTCCATGTGTCCTTAGAGACAAAAGTCAGTAATGAACACAGAGGAAGAGCCAGAGTATATACAATGAATGAACCCTTAGGTGGCTCCTTTTTTATGTTCTATTATGTAAATAATAAGAAATATAGCACAATACCTTCCCAATCTATAGCTCGTCAAGATTCAGGGCCTTATTTTTATCATTAACCAATACCACTATTCACAGATTGTCAACAACTTATCTTAACCAACCCTGATGAGTAGGTACAGAGCTAGGCTCCAAGGATTATAAAAGTGTAAGATCTGGTCCCTGACCTCCAGGAACTTGATTGTAGGGGAGAAACTGGATATATGTAAATGATAGTCTTCAACAATGCTCAGACTTATTGTTGAAGAAATAGAATAGTTAATGCTGACAAGCTTTACTAAAGGAAAGGATCACCAGTGAGTAGAGTTGTCAGGGAAGCATCTGCCTTTAGAGCGATATTTATCCAGCCTGGCAGGCCTTCAGTGTAACCTGACATATCTTCTCTAATGGTGCCTACCTCTACTTAAATACTTTTAGAAACAGTGATTCATGTTTTCCTGAGGCAGCCCATTTTCCTGTTTAAAAGGTCAAATTTTTGGAAAGTTCTCTCTTCTATGGAACCAAAATATACCTCTTTGTACCTTGTACTTTAGGGCAACACAAAATAAGTTTAGCTTTTCTTCTGCCTATAAACCTTTCACATATTTGAAGACTACTCTCATGTCTCCTCTAATTTCTCTTTCTGGTTCAAACATTTTCCATTATTTTAGCTATTGTAGATTTATTAGGTGCTTCACTACCCTAGGTACACTAACCTGCCCATGAATCCAAAGGCTGTTCCTAGTGAGCTGTGGTCTCATTTAATGTAGAAATACAATGGAACTTTTACTTTTCTAAGATGGATTACCACACGCTATTTGTGCAATGTAAGATCGCATTGGCTTTTTCTTGGCAGCCTCACAGACCCTGTTGACACTGAAATGTTCTAGTCTTTTCCACATGAGCTGCCATTCCATTCTATAGCTCGTCAAGATTCAGCTTGTACTTTTATAGCTGATTTTTTTAAGTGTAGTCTTTTGCCTTTATCTCCATTACATTTCATCCTAAATGAAAAGAATTGGCCCAGCTTGAAATCACTGTGAATTTTGAATTTCATCTCATGTTTAGGGTATTCCTTTTAGATGTGTGTTTAAGTTCATCAGACACAGGTTTTCTTTGCATTCAATAAATGAGACCAACTAAGACAGTGGAAATTTATCCCTAGGATGCTACCTCCAGTTTTATTGTGAAAATTAACTGACCATCTTTGTTGTAGTATTTAAGTACAAATGGCTCTCTGGCCATTCCCCCTTGTGTCATTTGAGGTGGGCTGTCAGCTTTGACTACCTCGTGGTTTTGAAGAATCCCATTTTTAAAATTCCATCTATAAAAATTAATATAAAAAAGAAGATACAACCTAACTAAAAGCCATCATCAAAACCATTATAGTAAACAAATTCACTAACAAAGGGAAAAATGAAGAGGAATAAAACACACATTAAGTACTTTCCTGATAGTCACCAAGTGAATATCTTGACACTGTGAGTGAAAGTATTTATCAACTGAAATGAAGAGTTGGTATTGTATAGGGAAAGCAAAATCAAAATAGAATTCTTACCATGTGGACCCACAAGTACTTGTTTTTACAAATAATAAAAGCCCTGGATCAGAAAGCTTTTCCATCAACACTGAAAGTCAGAATATAATATGACTTGGATAATAAGTGTTGTAATTTATGCATCTAATTGTTAACCTAATCATTAACAGAGTTGTACATAATTATGTCTCTCGTGGTTGTCATGTTCTTTAGAACAAAGCACTTAGTTTACTTTCTGTCCTCTATTATAGAAAACAATGTAGAACATATATTTTTTTTTATTTTATTCTTGGGGGGGGTTAAACATTTAGTAAATATATACATTTCAAACATCCATCCTCTGGCATTCTGAATTTATCATTCTCTGCAGGTTGAACCAACCACAAGCAGTGAAGTTTAGGGGTGTTGTTGATCATATTTATTGTTGGTATTTAATTATATCCAAATCCAGACATCAATTCACATCTTGAGTCCTAATTGCCTTTGAGAGTTCTATGCACAGAACAATAGCTGGAGTGACTCTTCAGAACAGAAGTCGTAAATACAGGTTCTTCCTGATCTTGATGAATTAAAACCCAAGGAGGGGAGACAGTTTTTTGTTTTGAAAAAGCCATCTGTTTATTTGTGTACAGCGTTTGTATTCAAATTTAAGGAAATTAATCAAGTAAAAAGCATCAGAATTCACAACACAGAAAACAAGAGTACTGAACAGGCATACGATTTCAGAAAACCAAGTAGATAATGAGGTTTCAACCTCTTTAGTTTAATCTTCTCTAGTCCCAAGGAGACCTCTCTGGTGTGTGTACACTGCATGACTTGCTTTGCATTGATTCTTGCTACTTGAGGGCTCAGAACATGAATCGGTGACAAGTGCTAAGTTAATGAATTAGCAGCTGTCAGCGCAGACTGTACCAGAATAATCCTTGATTTAGGAACTTCTCTAGCCCTTGGTTAACAGGCAACTGAGTTCACTGATAATAAAATCTGTCCCCAATCTGTACACGTGCATAAAGGGATGAACATTTCTTCAGGAAACAAATGTCAATTAAAAATGTGAGCCGGAATTGCAAAGGACTCTAGGCTTTGAAATATGTGCCAACTCCTTGTTGCTCACCCAGAAGTTGTCAGAAGATAGGGAGCAAAGACATTTTTAAGGTCTTGAGCCTGGACATTTGACTCTGCTCTCAGAAATCTGATGGGTAAGCTTAGGGCCAGAGCCAGCATTTTAGGCATAAAGTCATCACTACTTTTTGTACTTTTTTAAGGCAGTAACTTCATTGCTCTTGGAGTAAAGCCCTCTGAAACTGTCTTCACCCCACAGCCTTCTCGGAATTTCTTCTGCGTTTAATTCAGTTCACTATACTTAAGCAGGAGTACAAATTGCTATATTATGCCCTTAGACTTGTTCTCTGGATGATTCCTGAATGGATATCATGTTTTCACCTAAATGAAAGGAGACAGCTTTGCACAATAGATAGTTCCTTACCCGCTGTTAGGCATCAGTTTTCCTCATCCATTAAGTAGAGATGATGATAGTACCTATTTCTTTTTTTCTAAATTTTTTTTAACATTGATTTATTTGGAGAGACAGAGAGAGAGAGACAGAGCATTAGTGGGGGAAGAGCAGACAGCAAGGGAGACACAGAATCTGAAGCAGTCTCCAGGCTCTGAGCTGTCAGCACCAGAGCTCGATGAAGGGCTCAAACTCACAAGCTGCAAGATCACGACCTGAGCCAAAGTCAGGTGCTTAACCGACTGAGCACCCAGGTGCCCCTATAGTACCCATTTCTTAAGAATAAATGAAATAATCCATGTAAAGTATTAATATGGTGTCTGGATGTAAGGGGCTCAGTTCATTATTATGAATGTTTCTCCCACATTGTCTTTTATATCTCTTTTGGTACCAAGACATGGTTATCCATACAATACACACTACACGGGGGCGCCTGGGTGGCTCAGTTAAGCGTCTAACTTTGGCGCACGCAGGTCATGATCTCATGGTTCATGGGTTCAAGCGCCACATCAGGCTTTCTGCTGACACCTCAGAGCCTGAATCCTGCTTTGGATTCTATGTCTCTCTCTCTGCCCCTCCCCAACTCGCACTCAGTCTTTCTCTCTCTCTCTCTCTCTCTCTTTCTCTCTCTCTCTCTCAAAAATAAATAAATATTAAAAAAATTAAAAAAACAATATACACTATACAATTGGTGGATGATAAAACGACAAATGAATGAAGGTTCATTAAGATAAGAATCTAAATTGTAAAATCAGTAGACAGCTAGTTAAAGGAAAATTAGACAACATCTTGCCAAATAAAAACCATACACACATATGATTTTAACCAGGAATTATTCATTCCAGTCTCCATTTTATTGGTGAGGAAAATTTAAATTTAAAAGTGAGAAGTATTCTAAGATGCTTTGCTCTCTATTGGTTCTCTCATTTTAAAATCTCAATCTGTATCTATATATGCAGGTCAATTAATCCATAGAGCAAATTTTGATTATGTGACTTGTAAAGACTCAGGTTTTAAAATAAAGGATTTTCCCTCCCATTACCTCTTAACTGGCAATATCTGCTTTTATCTTCTCATTTCCTGGACATCACTCATACAGCTGTGACCAAAAGCACACCAATCCATTTATGATCTTTTCCTGTTTTTGGAATACAGCAAAATTATATTTCAACTGGAGATCATAATCTGTTTATGGGCACAGACTTTCCTTTTCTAATGACTTGAGATGTTTCCTTTCCATGGTTTTATAACAGGGCAGAAAAACTCTTTAAATACTCTCCTTAAAAAGGAAGTTTTAGTATGTGTAAGTAAGTAAGAAAGTAAGACTCATCAAATGTGTTCTATGAGATATGCTTTCAAAATTTCCAGCTGAGATTTTGATTGTGGAGGTACTCTTAATAAATATTTATATACCCCACAGCCTGAAATACAATCCTGTGAATATTGAAGGATATTAATCAATGTTCTTTCATTGTTTTGTTTGCTTTTGATTTGTCTACTTTTTTTTAAAATTGTTTTAATGTTTATTTTTGAGAGAGAGAGAGAGCACAGATGAGGGAGGGGCAGAGAGAGAGAGAGGGAGACACAGAATCTGAAGCAGGCTCGAGGCTCTGAGCTATCAGTACATAGCCCAAACCCGGGGCTCAAACCCACAGACTGTGAGATCATGANTGATTGTTAGTTTTTCCTGATGGATGGACCCTGTAATTATTATGTAATGCTCTTCTTCATCTCTTGTTGTTGTCTTTAGTTTAAAGTCCAGTTTGTCTGATATAAGCATAGCTACTCCAGCTTTCTTTTGATTTCCAGTAGCATGATATATATTTCTCCATCCACTTTCTTTTAATCTCAAAGTATTTCCAGTCTAGAATGAGTTTCTTGTAGACAGTGTATAGATGGATTTTGTTTTTTTATCCATTCTGCTACCCTATGTCTTTTGATTGGAACNTTCTTTGCAGGAGAGCTCTTTCATTTCGTCATTTTAGTTAGCTTTCTGGCTCTTGTTAGTTTTAAAGACTTGTTATGCTCTCTGCACCTGTGAGTGCTGCTGTATCCAAGAAGACTCTTTGACTGTCCAGGTCCTATCCTTTCAGAGAGTGTTTTTTGAATGGTAACACTTGGTCTGTGTTGTTGAGACCTTGGTTATTTTATTTTCCTACTTGTAGTGATATTTGGGACTCTCCATCTTGTGTACTTTGGCTTGTTTCTTGAGGTAGCCCTGGAGAAGAAAACAGACAGACAAACACACAGGAAGCAGGGGCACACAAACACACAGACAAATCCAACTAACATGCAAACCGAGAGGGAAAACGAGAAAGTTAAGAGAAAAGACGGAGGAGGGAGAGCGAATAATAGAGAATAAAAAATACTAAAAGTGTCAAAAAAAGAAAAGAGAAGGAAAAAAGAAGAAACCCGATGGACAAAGAACAGTTCAAAGCATATAACCGGATTTCCCAGCTACAGTTAAATAGCCGGTTGTATGCAGTGCTGGTTGAAGAGCATAAAGAGAGAGAAGACAGGGCGGGGATGAGGCAAAATTGGAAATAGAATGAACAGGCAGAAGGGATAAGAAGCTTTTTTCAAAGAGGTAAAGGGTAGACTATGGTTGGATAGGTGAGAGAAGGATGCTGGTATTATTCAGAGAAACTATATAGTCTAATTACTCCTGAGAGAAAGAGATGAAAATGTTGGTAGGTGTAGAATTTACATCTACAGAATGGACTCGTTGTTACTGTTTAAGCAAGCCGGTGACCAGAGTTATTCAGGTCAGTGTCAGGGAAAAAGAGAGAGAAAAAAAAAGGGAGGAGGGCAGCTCTCTAGCAGGGATGGGCGTGGTGTGATCCAATGCCTCAGGCGGGAGCTCTGCCTTAGCGGTTGTGGGGAGGAGAGTGGTGGCGCTCCAGTCCTGTCTTGAACCAAGCGCTGCACCTTGCTTTTTTGGGTGTGTAAACTCCCCATGGCAGGTGGGTCGCGCTCTTTAACCCAGGCCAGGCTAGTTTCCAAGTCCCAATCCGCGCGCCCGACTGAAATTGCGGTAGACACAACCTCGCAGGCAATCCCCTCAGGGCAATTCCCAACCTCTTGCCTAGCCCTGCGGGTGGAGCCAGAAGCCGCTGCTCCCTTCTCCTCCGGTAGGGTTGGCAAGCGTCGGCGGGGATCTGCCTGCGGGGCACGTCTGGGCCGCTGGAGAGAGGGAAACCAGGTCTCTCTGTGTCTCGTCACCCGAAACATGAACTCGCAGGCAAATCTCCCAGTTTTAAGCCCTTTGCTTTCTCTCTAAAGTTCCAGCCAGCTAGGAGCACAGAGGTCCGCCCACGGCTCCTCCAGGAATCCAGCCGAGCCAGGAGTACAAAGGAGCGGTGCCCGTGCGCGCGCGCGTGCAGGCCCTCCAGGACAAGTTGGCATGTGGGGACCTGGCACGCAGGGATTTGGCGTGCACGGTCCTTCTGTGCCCCAAGCAGAGGACCTTCTGTTTCCTAGCGACAGGGACCATATCTTGAGTAGTTTGGGACTCTCTCTTTTTCCCCTCTCACTCCCCACAGAAGGGGATCGTCCCCATCCCTCCAGTCTCCAATCCTGGCCCGATTTTATCTTCCCCATTTCGCACTCAAGTTAGAAGTCTTTCTCAGTGGATTTGCATCCTTTCTCTCCCAATCTCTTGGGTTCTGTAACGTTTCCTATGGCTTCAGATCTTTTCCGTGTGAGATATGGGGGCAATTGCAATGCACGGAGCTCCCTACTTCTCCGCCATCTTGCCCCTTCCGCTTGTCTTCTTTATTATGATTTATTTGGTTGGTTTTGTTTGGTTTAGTGCAGAGAAACTTCTGGAATATGGCTGAATTCAGAATTTCATTCTTTAGGTACTTATACGACCTTTATATTTAACTCAGGTTGCTTTTCACCATTGTACTCTCTGACAACATTTATGAAATCATGTTGCAGTGAAAAATAAAAGATCACTGGCATGTGAATGTAGTATTGGAGTCTATAAACTGTCTTAGCTAAACAGCCCATTTCATTTTCAATTAAAATCATAATGTGAAGGGTAAATTTAGAAGCGAATTGGTTCTTATTTTAAAGATGTAATACACAAATATATAGAATTTTGTCAATGAGTCCATTATAGAATTTTAATATTATATTTATGACAAAATTTGCTAAAATGTCTTAGTTTCAAATAGGTTGAGACTATAAGCTTAATAGTACAGGGGACCTGGGTGGCTCAGTTGGTTAAGCATCCAACTTCAGCTCATGTCATGATCTCACGGTTCGTGGGTTTGGGCCCTGCATCGGGCTCTGTGCTGACAGCTAGCTCAGAGCCTGGAGCCTGTTTCGGATTCTGTATCTCCCTCTCTCTCTGACCCTCCCCTATTCATGCTGTCTCTCTCTCTGTCTCTCAGAAATAAGTAAAACATTAAGAAAAAATTTTTAAATAGTACATTATGCAGATTATAAAAATGTGTTGCTAAAGAAATAAACCTATATCATAGTAAGCAGAGGAAAAAAGGAAAATCATATGTCTATCATGTTTACAATAATGCAAAACAAAACAACTAAAAAACTCTAATCCAAAAGACAGAAGGTAATTATACCAAAATGAAAATAGAGGTTTATCTGTACAGTAAAAGAGTAAGTAGGATTTGTTTGGTTTGGTTTGGTTGGTCCCTTCTTTTAAGTTTCTTGAACTTTCTAAATTTCCCATACTAAACATTTATCATTTTTATGATATGGAGAAAACAAGCCAAACAAACTTGAAATTAACATGGCTTTTTCCTGTTTGTACTCAACTGAATTACTGCTTTCCAGTGACACTGGAGAGATATGAAAACCTTTTTAAAGAGGCAATTTCCGAGCAGGACTGCCAGAAGTAGGCCCTTTCCTGAGCGTCTTCTGAGATCTAACCTCAGTGCTCCCCAGCTGAGTTTTGTTGCTCTGTGAAGGTTCACATAATGAGTGTTTTCATCTTTTCGTATTAAAAATGACCTCCTGGCCTGAATCTTGGCTTCCCAGATGACTGAGGTTTGCTGGTCACAGCCTAAGAAAAAATAAAGCAAAACTACTTAGTGTTTCATCCTGCTCTTGGATTCTACATTTTATTTCCACACAAGCTCTCAGGCTTTGTTGTCTGTTTGCCTTTGTTTTCACCCTACAGATCCAACAAGGGTGATGGTCCCCCCCTCCAGTATGGACGTCACTGTTGGAGAAAGTATTGTTCTGCCATGCCAGGTAACACATGATCACTCGCTAGACATCGTCTTTACCTGGTCATTTAATGGACACCTGATAGACTTTGACAAAGATGGCGACCACTTTGAAAGAGTCGGAGGAGTAAGTATTAATATCAGACTATCTACAGGAAATTCAGTATGCAACTGCTCTTCTCAAAAGTGACTCACCTTGTTTAGACTAACTTGAAAAGAAATGTAAGGTTTTTCTTTGATCATTTTGTTCAAGGACCTTATTTTAGGAAATTCATGGTTAATTCCTGCTCCTTGTTGCCTTATCACTGTGGCTCCACTTACTGAGTAACCCTGTATGGCAGTCCTCATATCCCTCACAGCAATGCTATAGGCTACTTATTCTGTACTATGTGTGAATTAGCAAACTGAAGCTCTGGAGGAGTGTATGGCTTGCCTTGGCCCCAAAGCCCTATATTGTAGAACTTACCTTTTAACTTCAAATCCCAGGCTCTGTGCCCCAAGCAGTACCCTATATCATGGCACCCAGTTAAGAAAATATCTTAAGGATACTTTACTCATGTGTTTTTAGGTGGCTGATTAAACTCCTCTTGGAGCCACATCATTGCAATATTAGGGCTCTCTTTCTTGAATCTGAAAGTCTGATCAGAATATTTATTCTCCAGGTAATTTTGAATTCAAATGTTTGAATTTTCAAAATGCCTTACTTTACATAAAAATACATATTACCATTAAACAAGATGAGGTTAAATCTGGAAATAATTTGTATTTATCACAATTGTTCTTAAAAAAATTTTTTTGGGCCTACCATAGCTCAAGTGTAATTCTCACTAGTGAAGAAGTTTCACTCTGGCTGCCATTCTTATGGAGGGCCCAACAAAAAATAGCAGAAAATAAGAATGAGGCTACAATGTGAAAAGCCCTCCCCAGCCCCGTCATAAGAATCCAACGTGCCCACTTCATTTTGCCTCACCTCGCCCTTATGTTGAGAATAAGTAGGCTGTTTATAAAATTATCCATATGATAGGTTGAGGGTGTGTTTTCTATTCAACCATGTATACTATTCATGTTAATTACATTCTTGCTGCCTTTCTCAAATGGTATCTTACACAGAACACCAACAATGATTTGAGCATTTTCTCAAATTTCCCAAAGATCATCTATAACTACTACTATTTTAGATACATAGGAGATAAGTTAGTTTATTAGATCAGTGGATGCCCTGGGTCATAAGAGATTCCCTCTTGGAACCCTGGTTGGGAAAGGCTGCATGAAATTGCCAATATTAAGCATTCTGTATTTCTTTGACATTATTCAGCTTAAAAACCAAGTGGGAGAGATATTAATTTCACAAGGGCATTGAAGGTATTCAGTACCTTCAGGTCTAGAAAAGTGCATAGCCCAATGCCTATCACAAAAGAAGTATTTGATACATTTTAATAGTTGTGCTAATTGAAGGAAGAGTAATATTGATGTTAATCACAGGAAAGTATAAATTGAGACAACTTTCATAGATTAAGCAGAATATTCATTTTCATACTAAGACCAATGTCTTGAGCAGGAGAGATGCTAAAAATATTATCTCCCAGAAGGGCGCAGGCACCAACCAATTAGAACAGCTGCCTGACTGATGGAAATAAATGCCCTGCCAGTCAGACACATGAGGACTTTATGCTGGACTGACTGCTTATCAGCCAGGGCTGAAGCACAGGTGGAAACACCCCTAATGGAGTCAAGCTCTAATGACCACCTTTTGTAGAGAGCTCTATCTGTGGAGCCATTCTGGTTAGCCTTTCATAAGGGAAATGCTTATCTATTCTCTGAAACTCATGTTAACACCAATCAGCTATTGCTCATAAGTGCAAAATTCAGGAAAGCACTACACATTGTGAGCAATAAGTATATTAGCTACCAGAATCGTTAATGTCTGTAGAGGTAGGACTTGACCATAGAAGAGGTAAGAAGGCAATTCTGAAGTCAAGCTGGGTCAGCGTGGAAATGATGCTTGGTAGAGCCAGCATATAGCAGGTTTTGGAAAAGTTGTTATTTCATTGTCCTTTGACAGCCTCCAAGTGCTCTGTCGGGAACAGAACAGACCACAGCAGGGGAAAATAACCTGGTGCTGTTTTGTTCACTTTGGTAGGAACATGAATGTAGATCTCAGTAAGCTGTTTGATCAGGATGACTTCAAAGGAAAAGAGCAAGTTATGGTGGTCTCATTTTGTGAGACTCTTTCCTCAATCCTGACTTTATTTTTTTCTTTGTTTCAGTTTTATTTTTAAAAACACAACTCTGGTCAAAACTGTAAATAAAAACAGCACATTCTGTTAATACTTTGCTGTACTCTGAAATTTCCAGGCTATAACTAGTCTCTTCGACCCTTAAGCCCTTGGTGAATAAGATAGACTCTTGGTACCATGTACACATTTCTTTAAAACAAATACAGCTTTCTACCTTACCTGCACATGCCCCTTTGTGAGGCATATTTTTATTTAAACCTATACTCAAGAGTCCTAACAAGTGAAATGTCTTAGGTAAAGAAGTACTAATAATGGTAGTGATGCTTCCTTATATTTGCAGAGTGCCTAATGATTTATCAAGCACTTTCATGTATATCAGCTCTTTAATCCTCACAGAAAACCTGTGAAATAGGGTAGCAATTATTATCCTATTTTACTGAGCAATTATAAAACTTAGTACAATCTGAATGAGAATCCAAGTGTTATAAATAAAAGAGCTTTCAGGTAAAAAAAAAAAAATCACAGCTCTCCTTGAGTTAGATTTAATACCTTTGACGTCATCACTCATGGTCATCAATAATACCAATTTAAATGTACTCTGAGCTTCACAGTTTTCAAGATTTCACATAGACATATGGTCTCATTTGATTCTCACAACCTCACCCAGTAGGCATTGCATCCTTCTTTCCCAGGTCAGTGAATTAATACCCAGAATCTTTCATGAAATCACAGCTCAAGACAGCTGAGGACCGACCATCTACTCTCCTTTCACTGAATGCTGGAGCCTCTCTTGTAAACCTATTTACAACTATTGGCAGTTCCATGTCTTCCATTGTCCGGGATAAATTTGGGATGTGTTGTTCTAAAACAAAGGGAATTAAGTACACCTTATTTAGAATGAGAATAAGATCTTTCTGGATGGTAGAATGGCCTGACTTTATGGGTTCACATCCCAGCTGTCCCATTTACTACCTAAGTGACTTTAGGCAAGTCATACAACCTCTTTGTGCTTGAGTTTCCTCATCTGTAAAGTAAGGATAACAAGAGCGTGGACCTCGTAGAATATGTGAGTATTTAGCTTTAATATATGACTCCCATGTTTAAATGCTGTTAAGCATTATCCAACATTATTGTCATTTGGAAGAATTAGCAATAGGGCCAAAATAACCTATGTTATCTTGTCATCCATTGGGAGGTTAGAAGTAAGCATAGCTTTCTGAATCTGACCTCTAGGGAGCACTTACACACAAGCCACCTGTTTTCCAAGCTTTTGATTAACCAAACTCCAAGGTGTAGTCATATTCTTTGGTTAAAATGCCACCTTTGCGATAACCTGCAGATCCATCTTGTCATATTTATTAAAAGTACCATGATGGTGAATGAGTAGAAATATTTCTCTGGCACACAGACATCCATACTGGGATGTAATCAGTCCTATTCATCTGCTAATCAAACTTGCATTTGGCATTTCAAAAACAAATTAGCAGCATTCCACGCTAGGTGATCTAGATTTCCTTAGAGAGTCTGGTCCTCATAATCTTTTAATTCAAATCTGGTAGTAATCAAAATGCTGGCTGTGAGACAGAGTTGTGCAGTAAAATGCAGATGCCTCCAAATGTGGACTTGCCTGCCCTTTCTAAATATAGAGTTACAAAGTATTGGAGTGCCAGTGAAGGCTGCAGGCTGAGGGCATATCTGAAGTCACCCACAGGACTAGATCGAGAGCCTCCGTAAGTAAGTTTAAGTGCTTCCAACATCAGTGGCAAACTGCTACAGAGACGGAGAAGCCAGACACCTGAGGTCTTGTCTAAGGTGTGTCCTGAAAATGTTGGCATTCTTATCTCTCACGCAGGCTCACATATTTTTAATAGGCTATGGCTTGCATCACTAATGTTTTCATCAGCCAGTGTAAAATAAATCCATTAGTCACAGTGTCCTTCATGTGATAATGATATTTAGAGCTCATTAAAAAGTAATTGTAGCCACTTTCCCCTACTTTATCAGCAGGATTCAGCTGGTGATTTGATGATCCGAAACATCCAACTGAAGCATGCTGGGAAATACGTCTGCATGGTCCAAACAAGTGTAGACAGACTGTCTGCTGCTGCAGACCTGATTGTAAGAGGTATGTGGAATTTTGGTGTCTGTTCTTCAAATACTTTTGTCATACCTACTGATGCACAGATTTCTAAAAACCTCCCCACTTGAGAATTATGGAAGAAAGTCAGGTAGCGGCTGAACATTGTAAACAGTGGTTCACAGCCTACAGAGGTTCTGTGTGGACCTCCTTCTCATAGGGAGATCACCAGAAAATGCAGAGCAAATCCAGTTACTCCACACTGAAAATAACTCCTGTGAGTGCCCCGAGTGCCCCGATTTATGGCTGTTGGAGTTGATATGACCTTCTAGAATAATTTTGGATTAACAAAAGCAAATAGTTTAAAGAAGGATCAGACTGTGCCTTTTGATGTTTCATCTGGGCTAAGCCAAATTAGTGATTTAGGGCACTGATATAACAGTGGCTTCAGAAAAATCACCAGATTTTCTCAGTTCCTTTTTTTCCCTAAAGTTAATAGTTCTATCCAGTTTTTAAAATATGCCTTTAGAGGAACTGCCCAGGACGTAGTAAATAAGCTGGGGGTTGATGACAAATGACGAAATGACATTTGTGAGATTTTCTGAGTACTATCAACATGGCCTAACTTCACCCTAATGGCTGCAAAGGGCCTGCCTGAGTCCCACGGAACCAATTTATAAAGGAACAGAAGTAAATGGAGGTTTAAGAAAGATTTAAGTTGATATATTTTGAGAGAGAGTGAGAGCACACACATGTGCAGAAACAGAGGGATAGAGAGAATCCCAAACAGGTTCTGCCCTGCCAGCACAGAGCCCGGCACAGGGCTCCATCCCACAAACTGTGAGATCATGACCTGAGCTGAAATCAAGAGTCGAGGCTCAGCCAAAGAGGCACCAAAGCACCCCAGAAATATTTTTATACTGAAATTAAAATCTTTGGGAAGCAGGATATGTACCAGAATCAAACCGATGCATGCCCAGGACTTTTCTAAAGTTTTAAAAGTGCCTTTTGATGTTTCATCTGGGCTAAGCCAACTTAGTGATTTAGGACACTAATACAACAGTGGCTGCAGAAAAAGTATTAAAAGTGAAGCCAAATCAGAACATCAAAATAATCTCTTGTCTAGCACCTCCTTCATCTGAACCCTAACTATTGGTGTTTAGGAATCCCTGGCCAGCAGAACTTGAGTGCAAGAATATAAAACTTCAGGGAAATTAGGTGTTGAGGCAGGGTGAATCTGAGTGCAGAGCGAACAAGGTATTATGGGAAGCAATAGAAGTGTTGCTGTGCCCTCTAGGCGTAACCTGAGGGGTGGGGGATGTGTGGGAGTTAGCAACTTAAACTCCTTGTCAAGAGAGGTTAAAGAAAAATAGCTTTTCCATCCTGTCTGCTTTAGTTCCTCTTTAAATTGCCTACAAAAACCTTTCAGTAGGTAATGGTACAGATAAGAGTCAGATAAGAGAAAAAACAACTTACAACCTGGGTTGAGCTGCCCATTGAATAACTTATAGAAACGTGTTTATTTCCACTTTAAAATACATGAGAGCTGGTCTGCTCTCCCCCTGGGGACAAAAGAATTCTGTTGCTGAAAATTTATCCTCTATTTAATTAGGATAATGTTCAGATCAGCAGTTTAAACACCAATAAATTAGACTAATAAATATTTAAATCAGTAATACTTGAAGTTCTTAAATGATATTGTATACTTCATTTCACAGAAAATAACATTAAATACCAAGAGGAATTTGCAGACTTAGTCTAAAAGAAAATCTAGTCTAATCAGTTAATAAGGCCAATAAATTAATATGCCATTTTAAACCATAATCTTTTGTTTTATATCCGTTAGCTCTGCTCTTACAGCTTTTCTGAATATTACAGAGAGGATGCAGAAATGCGTTTCACTGCCCTATAAGAGGCTTTTGTGTCTGAAACTGGGAAAACTGAGTCTTGGCTCTAGCTTCCTTGACTCTGATACTTACTTTATTTAGTCTGTAGCACTAAGGGCAGATGGAAAGGCCCTTCTTCACTGGGAGAGGAGCAGAATCGCTGTCCTCACACCAACATTCCCTCTTCTGTTGCTTGTGACAGAAACATCTGTGGGCCCCTGGCCATGTGAACATTTTGTTCAGAGGATAAACATTTGCTCATTTTGTCATTTTGAAAGAGGGGCCCAACTTCCCCAAGACAAAGTTGGTAAACATTCTGTGAGGTCATCTCTCCACACTAGTCAAGAGCACAGAGTCAACAAAGCTTTGAAAGTACCATCTCACCTCCAATGGCCAAATTCACACACCCTTTCACTTCCTTTATTTGGTTGACAATGATGGGCTCAGATAATTCCTATCAGTTTGATTTATTGAGGAGTTTGGAGGGGAACACTTTTGTGTTTGTGGTACTTTGACTTTAAAGGCCATCAAAAGAGCACCCATTAAAATGGAGGAGTGGGGCATGGATCTAAGATAAGAAAGCTGGTGGGAAATAAGAAGATGATACTGTCTTTCTGGACTATATCTGGTTAATCAGGGTTCCAAAGACCAAAGTTTGCCTCAGCTGTATCCAGGTGGCATTAGACTGACATGCTCAAATGTTACCATGGAAAATTAATCAGTTTTAGCATACAGATTTCCAGACCTTTCATTTAGGAGTAGGAGGGAGAAGCTAAATTTAGTCTCACCTGTGGGTCTATAAAAATGATTTTTAAAAAAAGAAAGAGAAAGTTAGGGCATCCTAGGAAGGGTATAGGAGTGAATCTCAGAACAAAGTCTTACTTCAGGAAATTACATTGAACTTTTAAGCACTCTACTAGACATCTCTTTCTTCCCTGCCTGGTAGCTTGGCCCAGTAGTACTTAGTGGTATACTTGACTGCTCTCTAGGGCTGAGCAAAGCACTCCTGGGAATATCTCCTTAATCCTGTCTCAGGGACATGAGATGTGTCATCCTGTCTCCCTCACAATCACCTTCCTTCCTGAAGTAGTCAATTGTGCCTTGCCACAGATGCATTTCACTGCCTGGTAGGAGCCTTTCCTTTTGGAATCTAAGACAGCTCTGGGTCTTTGCTTGGGCTGTGTTGATATTGTGTTTGCCTACTGCTTTCCATCCCTCTGCTTATTTATGATTTCCAAGCCTTCATTTAAAACTGATTTCCTCTTGTCTCCATGGTTTAAGTACATGAGCAGAAACAATGAACAGCAGGAAGATAAGTGGAAAAATATAGGTATGACTTATGGAAACTGCAAATGAGAGAGAGTGTTTAGATTCCAGCCCAGTTCTGAGGTTCTGTTGAAAAAGCCACAGTCTGGTGATCCTCTTGAGCACTGGCCATTTTCACAGCAGTCCCCTCGCATACAAGCATCTGTTTGCATACGACACGGGGGCAGGGGCAGGGTTAGTAATCAGTGCAGCAGGAATGGGAATGCAGGAGCAGCGCTGCCGCCCCCAGCACTCTAAAGCGCTCTCTGCTCAAATCTGCACTCTCGGTGGTAGAAATGACCATTTCCAAAAGACTCTCATCTTCATTTATCACTAGTCTATCCACAGATAACACTGCCTGACCCATAACAGAAACCTGTGAACATATGATAGATTAATGAATTTGGGCTTCTGTGGTATCCCAATACTCTCTCCTAGCATTTGGAACAAATATTCAATTTTAATTCTTTGTTTACCTACTTTTTTGTTTATTATACAGTGAGCCCCTAAATAAGAGGGGCCGTGTCAGGGCGCCTGGGTGGCTCAGTGGGTTAAACGTCTGACTCTTGGTTTCAGCTCTGGTCATGATCTCACAGTTCATGGGTTCAAGCCCTGTACTGGGCTTTGTGCTGACAGTGTGGACCCTGCTTGTGATTCTCTCTCTCTCTCTGTCCCCCCACCCCTATCTGTCTCTTGTGCTCGCTCGCTTGCTCTCTCTCCCTCCCTCCCTCCCTCAAAATAAATAAACTAGGGAGGGAAGGAGGGAGGGAGGGAGGGAGGAAGGAAGGAAGGAAGGAAGGAAGGAAGGAAGGAAGGAAGGAAGGAAGGAAGGAAGGAAGGAAGGAAGATGGTTGAATGGATCAGCACTGCCATCAATTAAGCAATCATTTGTTTGGACATTTGAATACACTGCTCCTTTCTGAGGATCTTGCTCTTTCACAGGTCCCCCAGGACCCCCAGAGGCTGTGACCATAGATGAAATTACAGATACCACTGCTCAGCTCTCCTGGAGACCCGGACCTGACAACCACAGCCCCATCACCATGTATGTCATTCAAGCCAGGACTCCGTTCTCCGTAGGCTGGCAAGCAGTCAATACAGGTACCATATTGGATGCCTGGTGCTAGTCTTTCATAGGGGCTTCTGAAACTCTGCATAATGGACAAAACACTGTGGCAGTGCCACCATCTAGGTTCTCATTCACACACAACTACAAATGTTTCCTAGACCTCATCCAATGATTGTATTATCATTTATTTAATATTTTTCTTTATATCAGCTCTTGATTGTTTGTTTGTTTTCTAACTTGTCCTAAGCAATAATGTCTATGACATGATAGAACTGTGTGTTGGTTATAGTTTTTCTTAACATACATAATAAAATCCATTAGTTGTGAAAAGAAAATGCATCAATCTGCTCATTACTTAAAATTATCTGTGTACTACTAATGATACACTTTGAGAAGCAGTGGATTATGCTAGCCAACATAACCTTTGTAAAGTTGATACACTGTTCTCAAAAATAATAATAACTAAGGACTGCCTAGAGCCCCTTGACTTGTTGCCCATTTTTATTTAGATGGCTAAATTTGGGCATGGAGAGGTGTGAGATTTTGTTATATTAAAAAGTATGTCTGTGATGCCTTAGATGTCCCGGGCACTGGCTCAGCATGTGCCACCCTACACCCGCAGGTGCAGGTAACCCGTTGAACCCCACTCTTGATGGGGATCAGGGATTGCAATCATCCCCATGAACGAGGAATTCCCAGTAAGTACAGGTCATAAACATGCATTGATTAAGACCCCGGCCTTTGTACACATTGCCTGTCACTACTACAGATTGGATGGTTTAGCGAGGCCCTCAGATCTGCCCGCCAGGCAGGCCCATGGCCTGGCAGAGAGGAGCGCTGAGAAGACTGTCACACTTGAAAAATAAAGGAATGTGAATTGACCAGACCATCCCTGCCCCTCAAAATTGACTCTTTTTGTTATTTTATCTAGATTTCATGTGAGGAAAAATGGACAAACAAGTAGTTTTTGCAAGCAAGATACACACTTTTCTAGTCCCTAAGTGTTGGCTGTGTGACCTTGATGTTTTGAGATAGAAATACATGGAGTGATAGGCCTGGTTCTCTGCAATTCAGATGAATCGTATTGATTTTAACAACCTCATTTTTTTTACTTCAGCTTATCCAACCTCAGAATGGGTTTGTGTGTTCCAGCTCATTGATTTTCTTCTGAATCACAAGAGTGCTTAGGAAAAAAAGATAGGCAAAAATCTGGAAGTTAGGGGATCATTCTGGCCCTGACTCTGCTAATCAGGAGATTGCTATACAACTATACATCTTCCTCTTCTGTTAAATGGGCATGATAAGAATTGTTTATGACCCAAAAGAGAAATGATTGTGAAACATTTTTTAAAATAGGAAGTGCGACAGAAATATAATGAAGGAAAGGAGGAAGATGAAGATGCTGCTGCTGATGATGATAGTGATGGTTAAAAAAGCACACTAGAATTTGTTGAACCCTTGCTATTCGCTATATGATATGCTCTGCTAAGTGCTTTCCTTGGATTTTTCTCAACAGCATTGTGAATAGACATTATTATAGCCTCATTGTACGATAGGGAAACCAAGGCATGGAAAGGTTAAGCAACTTGCCCAAGGTCATTGGGCTACTAGGTGTGTTGATTCAGGTTTAGAATCCAGATAATCTGACTCCAGAGCCCCACTCTCCACTGTTGTAGGCTAGGACTGTGTGAGTATGGTGTAAGGAAGCTGGCAGCCACTGAATCCTAGTGATCAGTGTGATGGCCTCAGCTTTGCCACTGGAGACCTCCCTTTGAGTCTCCTGGGCCACAGGGGAAATCTTTATTTTTTTGTTTTATTTTGTTGTATGTTTTTTTACCCACTGTGGGGCTTGAATGCATGACCCCGAGATCAAGAATCACATGCTCTAGTGATTGAGCCAGCCAGGTGCCCCTCTCATGGGAAATCTTTATGATAACAAGTATAAAACTCAAAAAGTTGTTCAGTGAACATGGAGGCAGTGTCCAGAGCTTCATTGCTGATGGCATCAAACGGTGAGCCATGTCCTCCTGGGAAGGAGCCCTTGTCCTGTCCAAATACTAGTGGGTGAATATTATCAAATTCTCCCTCTCTGCCTTTTTTGTGTTCTTTGTGGCCATTCCTTTTAGGTTTACAGATTCTTTCATGAGGTATATTAGTACAGTTCACTGTCAGCAGTATTACAGGGTTGTAATAGTGTAAATTCATTGTTATATTAAGTTATAGAGCTTGGAACACACAGTTAGACAAAGGAGCAAATCCAGTGCAATCTTGAATGAGTAACGATCTTTATAAGGTGCATTTTCCTCATTTATAAAAATAAACACAGCAATTTTACTTTACTCATAGAATGATTGTAAAAGTTGAACAGTGTGCCCAATACTATATGGTAAATGCTGAAAAATGTGTTAGGTGATAACAGTAGTGATTACAGTCAAGTGCTTTTGGGTCTTGAAGATTGTAATGTCATCTGATGGTATCTGATTTGAACTTGTTAGTTTAATAGAGAGAGTTCTGGGATGACTTCCTTGTAACAGCTGTTGTACAACTAGTCTCAGACCACCTGCAATGCCCCACACACAGTAACGGTAATCATGATGGATGGAAGTTCCTTTCTGCTTAAGATGGAATCCTGTAAAACATCCCCACCTTTTGATGCCTTTCAGTCCCAGAACTTATTGATGGGAAGACATTCACAGCAACTGTCGTGGGCTTGAACCCTTGGGTCGAGTATGAGTTCCGCACGGTTGCGGCTAACGTGATTGGGATTGGGGAACCCAGCCAGCCCTCGGAGAAGCGAAGGACAGAAGAGGCTCGTGAGTAGCATCCAGAACAAAGAGCATCTGTGCCAGTGGCTATTATTCCTTAGGAAAAGGCTTTGAATTCTTCCTGCTCTTAAGCCCTAATGAGGCTCTGTATTAGTACCCCCTTCTCTGGAATGATTATAATGATCAGAAACCAGGCCTGCAGCTGCTCAGCTTATTGAGTTTCAGTCAAGAGTTAAGTTCTCATCTTTACTGGGTCTCCTTGTACAGGGAGAGACACTCTGTGCTTAGTTCTTCCAAACACCAACTGTTTCTTCATTGGCTCATTTGTCACCAAGATTCTTCAACCAGGATTTATTTTTTTTTAATGCACACCCCACATTTCAAATGAAATCAACACACAGAAACCACTAGTTGCAAAGAATACATTCTTCACAAATATTCAGTAAGATTTTTTTCTTAGTGTAAACCATTACTAGAAGCTAAGATTCAGAACACTCTGCTCATTCATACAAGCCCAGTCAGCAGTGTAGTATGACCCTTTGTATTCACAGCTTAGAATGAGCACATGGAGAGAATAATATGAATTCATCTACGTAAGTTGTATATTTCCTTCTCTCACATAAAGTGGGAGACTGAGGTGTGGGTCTTTGTAGAGTCCCCCAGCTGTGATAGGGCCAGACGTTTGTTGAAGGAATAGCAAGGTCCTTAAGCAAATGGGAACTCTGACCCTACTCTTGGACAAAACTCCATCTAGATCTATTTCATTGGCTTTAACCAAGGGAACACACCCAGAAACCACTGGGGTCTTTCGTTTCCATGATGATAATGTAGCTAATTCCCATGCTTCGTCCCCCACCCCTCAAAACTTTAATTTAATTAATTCCTCTCAGCAATCCTGAGGAGGAAGCTAGCCTAATTTCCCCTCTTTTACAGAGAAAACTGGGGATCAAAGATCTTAAGCACAGTGAGCCAGGGGTCAACCTATGTCCACCACTTCCTTCAGCACCCAGCTCAAAACTCACCTTCCTCCGAGAAGCCATTAGCCCCACCCTACTCTGAGCAGCCTGCTACTTCAGAACGCCACTGCACCTCTCCATTCTGTCTGCACCGTATTGTTCTTTATTGTCAACATTTCTCTGTATGTTCTGCATGTGCTCTCTACTTCCAACTAGATTGTAAGCTCTGCACGGGCAGAGTACATATTGTCTGTCTTTTGTGTATCACCACATGGTTAATAAACGCCTACCCAAGCATTAGAACCAGAACCTCCGTCCTTTCCTCATACCACTGAAGCTCGGCCTCTAGGGATGGAGCTGAACATTGGTCAGACATGCCACATAACTTGTGTACCTTGTTAAATGGGAAACAGGTAACTAATGGCAATTTCCTTGGTATGTTTCACTTCTTTAAGCTGAAGCTTTGGGCCGCTTGACCACACTGTTTCTGATCTCAAAAGACAAAGATATGTTTAATCAAAGTATTTGCTAAAAGTGAGTCACTTCTGGCAGGTGACCTTCCTGCCTCTGATTTGCTTTTACCACCTGATATGACTTGTTTTTCTCTCCTGCACAGTCCCCGAAGTCACCCCAGCTAACGTCAGTGGTGGTGGAGGCAGCAAATCTGAACTGGTTATAACCTGGGAGGTAAATGAATCATGGAACAAAAGGAACATACATTAGTCTAGGCTATTTTATTTTTTCCTCTTATATTAAACAAATATAAGAAATTTTCTCTTCTCTTTTCAAGAGCTAGAATTTATTTGAGTGAAAACACCCCCTCTTACGTAGGGAGTGTCTAGAAAGAAAAGCTGGCGCTTGCCCACAATTGTTGAGTTAAGGTTTAATTTGATTTAACACAGAAAAAACAACCATGAAATGGAAGACAACACAAGAAAAAAATATATATGTGTGTGTATACATATATATATGTATATATACATGTATACATGTATATATATGTATACACACACATATGAATGAAGACTGGTTCAAAGAAAACCAGTTTTCCGTTCTTCCTGAATTGATGCATGGCCAATTGATTTAAGACGTCTGGCAACACTAGATTCAGTGTACCAGCACAATTTCCTGGCAATTGGCCTTGCTTCTGGAGCCCTCTTTTATAAGATAGTTTTTAAACAACTTGGAGGTAGGTTAGTCACCAATTTATTAAAAATTTGATTTTGAGAGAGGAGAAGAGTTTTAGAAAGGGTTTTTAATGCTTTTGAAAGACTAGACATTAGCCCCCAAAGTTAAAAAGCTCTCGTTTAACCAGAGTCCCAGCAGTGAAAGAAATTGCTCACCCCCTCCAGCCTCACTCCTCAGTTCTGAGGGGGAAAGATCTTTCCTGAGCCAAGATGGTCTTCTTCAATGAGATCTTTTGTCTGTTTGGCACTGGAGGAAGATTCTTATCAGACGGTACATGTTGGAATGTTGGTTTCTAGATCACTGGCCCAGTGACTTTCATTTGAAAGAACTTTAAAGCTGGGTCTCCCCCATCAAGAAGCCAGGCTCTCCACTGCAAATTCTCATTGGGGTTTTTATTTGTTTGTCTATTTAACCCTACTTCAATACGTCATCCATAGTAAAGGCAAACTGATGGCAAGCCCCAAACCTAACACTCTTGACAAAACCCAGAGTAAGATAGGTGGGGAAGGATATATGTGTAAGAATGTGGGAGGTAGGGTAAAATGAAGCAATTTTAGCATTTGAATCAAACGCTATGATTTCTGAAGACAACCTCCCTTCTTTCCCAGACGGTCCCTGAGGAATTACAGAATGGTAGAGGCTTTGGCTATGTGGTGGCCTTCCGGCCCTATGGCAAAATGATCTGGATGCTGACGGTGTTGGCATCAGCTGATGCCTCCAGATATGTGTTCAGGAATGAGAGTGTGCGCCCCTTCTCTCCCTTTGAGGTTAAAGTGGGCGTCTTCAACAATAAGGGAGAAGGCCCCTTCAGTCCCACCACAGTGGTGTATTCTGCAGAAGAAGGTATGGCTTATGCTACCTATATATGTGATATTTGTTCAATTCTAAGATGTTGCTGATTTTAGGCCTGGAGTGTTGCCAGGCTCTCCTGAATCTTAGTCCAGTCAGTTGGCTTCCCTTTGTTCTTTTGCTCTTATTTTCATTATCGGGTGACTAGGACTCTCACCTCTGACAAATGCTTATTTAGAAGGATGGGTAGTATGGGGCACCTGGGTGGCTCAGTTGGTTAAGCATCCGACTCTTGATTTGGCTCAAATCATGATTTCACGGTTCATGAGTTTGAGGCCTGCATCAGGCTCCATGCTGACAGTGTGCAACCTGCTTAGGATTCTGTGTCTCCCTGTCTCTGCCTCTCCACTGCTTGCTCCCTGTCTCTCAAAATAAATAACATTTTTTTTAAAAAAGATGTTTAAAGGAAGGATGTGTGTTAAAGGATTTGCTAGCTATGAAAACTTGGTGCTTTAACTTAAGGAGTTCCGGGTTACTTCCCTTCCACCTACCCCCAAATTTAGAAAACAAAGACTTTGTCTTTACCATTTCTATCACCACTCCCTTCCAGCTATTATTGATAGCTCTTCTGTAAAAAGAGGGTTAGGGTCTTAATCACTAAGGGCTGTTATATAACTATGGATTATTTGCTCCTTATAATTTTACTTAATTTTTGTTAACGTGTGTGGGGTTTTTCGTTTGTTTCTTTGTTTGTTTTGAGAGACAGAGCATGAGCAGGGGAGGGGCCAAGAGAGAGAGGGAGACACAGAATCCAAAGCAGGCTCCAGGCTCTGAGCTGTCAGCGCAGAGCCCAGCACGGGGCTCCAACTCCCAAACTGTGAGATCATGACCTGAGCCAAAGTCAGCACTTAACTGACTTAGCCACCCAGGCACCCCAATTTGCTCCTTATAATGCCAGTACCTGGAAGCCTGTTCTGATGCAGCTGATAGAGTAACCACTTTTTCCACACTCATTTGCAGAACCCACCAAACCACCAGCCAGCATCTTTGCCAGAAGTCTATCTGCAACAGACATTGAAGTTTTTTGGGCCTCACCCATGGAGAAGAATAGAGGACGGATACAAGGCTATGAGGTAAGCAAGAGATATGTGCATTGGATCTGGGAAAGACCTACCCCTCAGTGAGAACTTCAACATACACTCTATTGGGGAAAAGACCCAGATTCCCATTTAGAGGTATTTGTTAAGGCTTCTAGTAGACATTCTATTGTGAGATCACCCTTTTTTCTCCTACACTCCAGAAATGTTTTCAAAATATATGCAGATCAAGAATTTATAAGAAGATTGGGGAAATGAGCTTTGATTTCTGATATACCCAGTATCCACTTGGGCTCAAAACAAATGTGGGGGAAAGGTGAAGAAAGCTCACTTTCCATCTCACTAGGAAGCTGAGAACAAAAAAAAGACCCTTTCATACTGTAGATGAGTGCTCAGAGCATACAAAGCCCTTGGCTCTGACAGCTCTGCTTATGAGTTGGTAGGAAAAAAATAACTCCATCTTAAGTACCAGCATTTTAAAGATCAGCTGAAGGGGGCCTGGGTGGCTCAGTCAGTTAAGCGTCCAACTTCAGCTCAGGTTATAATCTTGCGCAGTTCACGAGTTTGAGCCCCGCCTCTGGCTCTGTGCTGACAGCTCAGAATCTGGAGTCGGCTTCAGATTCTGTGTCTCCCTCTGACCCTCCCCTGTTCATAATTTCTCTCTCTCTCTTCTCTCTCTCTCTCTCTCAAAAATAAATGAACATTTAAAAAATAATAATAATAAAATCAGCTGATAACATTGGAAATATCCCCAGTAGGTATAATTCCCAAGGTCTTCCTTTTTATTTTCTCAGGTTAAATACTGGAGACATGATGACAAGGAAGAAAATGCTAGAAAAATACGAACCATTGGAAATCAGACATCAACAAAAATCACCAATTTAAAAGGCAGCGTGCTGTATCATTTAGCTGTCAAGGCATATAATACTGCAGGGACAGGCCCATCCAGCGCAATGGTCAATGTGACAACCAGAAAGCCACGTAAGAACATTCTTGTTCAGAAATATTTTAGGGATTCATCAGACATATCCCAAGTTCATTCCCCATCCCCACCTCCCAATGATCATTTGCATGCTAATTGGTATCATTATGTGGATTCAAATTTACCTTAGCATTTTAACTGAACCTTTCAGAATACCATGCAAAATTCATTGCTCCAGAGGACAGAAAGATAAATGTTTTTCTCCTCATTGGGAAGGGCTACTTCTTTTGGATATAAACGTTAGGCGACCAACTGAATCTTTTTCCATTTGCAATGCTGTATCTTGTCAGATTTTAGTGACCTTGAAGACACATATTAGTGCAATAGCCCATTAAATTGCCTCCACTTTTGAATTCTAGTAAGGAGATATTCCTCAGAATCCATTGAGACTTAATAATCTGTGACTTCGTATATCTTAATTTTTTTATAGCACCAAGTCAACCCCCCGGAAACATCATATGGAATTCATCGGACTCCAAAATTATCCTGAATTGGGATCAAGTGAAGGCCCTAGATAATGAGTCGGAAGTAAAAGGATACAAAGTGGGTAATTTCTTTTTTGCAGAGGCCCCTAATCTTGCTGTTAGTGAGAACAGTCTCTTCACACAAAGTCATATGAACTATGTTCTCACTTTCCCTGATGACGCCTAACAGCCTCTCTAGGAGTCTCTGTCCCCAGAATGGTTTGCTCTGAGTTTTATAAATGATCCGTAGCAACAGGCCAGATTTAGAGAATTGCCTCATCTGATTCTTTGAGCTCAGGCAGAGTCAGTCAGAAATGGTTGAAGACCCTGTAGGCGTATTTTCAAAAATTCTTGAAGATCTGCATTTTTAACATTTCTCCTATCAGCTTTGTTTTGTTCTTGTCCTGGTTGTGCTTTCTTCCTTTTTTTTTTTTTTAAATCAACAGTATTATGAATAGTAGTATTCATAGTAATAGTAATATGAAATATGATCATTTTTGTTTCTGTTCCTATAGTTAAGGAGATTTATATAGAGAAAAAGAAATCAGGGAGATTTTAGAAAACTCATTTGCCTGCTCCCATAGTGCTAGCCTGACTTTAACTAGAAGAGAAAATGTGTTTAGCTTGATGCCGCAATTAACAGGAATTGTTATTGTCGTGTTTCGTTTTCAGCAATGTTTGGGGCAATGCAGTGCAGCCCAGAGGAAACTGGGATGCCAGCTGCAGTGTGTAGCATTTTTGCAATGAGATGTTGGCAGTAGCAGATAGGCAGTGCTGTCATTGAAGGACATGAGACTCTTGGAAAGTAGTTGATGAAACCACAGCTGGAAGTAGGAGTGGATGTGTGGTGGTAGAACTTTGGGTGATATGAGTGGAGAAGAATTTGGGAAAATGCTCCCTGCCACAGGTTCCTTTTCTTTCCTTCACACAGCACAATGATTTGTATTCTGCCAACAGAGAAACATTCTCTAAAATCTCATCTGCAGACCTTTCTCTGTGTCCTTTCATAGAAGCAAACTCTTCAGGAAGGGTCTTCTAGCATGAAGAGTTAGGAGACCCACAGTTTGGTCCTCTATTGACTATGTGACTCTGAGTCACTTAACATCTTAGGGCTGCATTTTCTCTTTTATTAAAGGAGAAATTTTCTAGTATCTTCATTTTTCTCTGAAGTTTTCCTCTAGACATTTCAGTTGGGCCATGAAAAAGGAAAGAACATAAGCTCTCTGGGAAGGAATGTTCCAAGCACAGTGAACAAGATGTGCAAAGGTCCTGAGGTGGGCATATGCCAATGTGATACAATAGGAGAAACTGTGATAAATTAGAGATTTTCTCATTGTGCAGAAGAGGCAGTGAGTTCTGGGCCCTAGCCTATTATTACCAAACAGTGTGTCCATATCTTCCAGTTTTTCAGTAGAACCCAAAATTGTTTCATGTATAATTTGGGGGAGGGGCTAACTGTTGATATCTAACTAAAATAAAATAAAATAAAATGATAAAATAAACACTGTAAGAGCCAAACAGTTAACATATGCAGGCCAGATGTGACCCATGGACCATCAGTTTACTACTAATTAATCCCCTTGTTTTGCATTCATGAAGACAGAGACCAGAGTGGGGAAGCAATTTTCCCACACAGATGGAGGCCAAACTAGGCTGAATTAAGCACATAGGCTATTGACCCAGACCACCTGCATTTGGATGCTAAATCTACCACTTACTGCCCATGGTACCCTGGGAAAATTGCTTAATATCTTCAGGTCTCAGTGTCCTCGTTTTTGAAATCAGAGTAATAACAGTGCCTATCTCTCGAGATAACCATGTTACTACTTAGAACATACATTGTCCACTGGCCTCAGTGAAGATGTCAGGCAGATTCCTCCAAAGCCACAGAGAAGCTACCCAGGGCCAGGTATCACATAACATGGTAGAAGGTGGTGACAGATCTCTCATTGTTTATGAGGAGGACACCTCCAGGCTCTAAGTAGATGTCTGTGTCAGTGAGGTGGGGAGGGGTTCTCTGCCAGATTCTACAGATTATGTTTTGAATAGAAGCATAGGTCAAAATACATTTAGGTGCTGTGATACCAATCGCTGCCTCGCCTTTCTCCCTGGTGCAGTGGTCTCAAAAACCAGACTGTGGTTTTCACTGTGATGGTTGTAGACAGAGAATGGAAACAGCCATAGAACATAAATACACCTAAATGTCATTTGTTGTAGTATACAGAGAAATGGTTTGGGATGTCCAGTGAAGAACAAGGAGCAGAGATGGTGCACTTTGAGGGATAGGGAAGGGTGTAGCTGGGAGTCATGTTGCTAGCCTTGATTACAGAAGGGTCTCAGTGATTTAAAAATATCCAGGGATCAGAGCTGCAGGAACACAGGCACAGAAGTGTGCACTAAGGGCCATCCCCAAAGGGTCACTGAAATCCAAGTCACACCTTTGGAAGGCAGTGACTTCACTGTCTTTTTGAGTACTGATGGTCAGGACACTTCGTATATTGATCGGCATCTCATAAGAAGATCAGAGATCCAGTGCTTCCATTTCAGTGACTCCTACTGATTCTCGGGGAAAAACTCATCCTCTTTGATAACTCAGGACAAATCTCCACTTTGATGTTTCCCCCAGACATAAAAAAATAGAGTATAACTGAAATAAAGTCAGGTTGAGTTGTCTAATGTGATAGGAATAAAATTTAAATTACTCTTACTTTTCATTTAAAAAAGAACATAGAGTGTTCAAGCACACAGCAAGCATTCAATAATGTTTGCTACTGTTCTCATTACTCCCATGAATCCATTCTTCCTGCTTGTCTTCTGCCCTGGATTATGTGAAATGCAAGCACAGCCTTCAAGTCAGTCAGCTGAACCAAGTGTTTGCTGTAAATAAAGGTTTTTCAGGCTTTTATTTGGGTTCCAATGCAGTCCCTAATATTACAAGACTGATAAGCAGTGCTGAGAGCAAGGCTGCTTTTCCCGGGAAGTGTTTCTTTTGGATTTATATTTGAAACTGGTTGAATTCTCTGTGCTCTGGCAAGGACCAGAGGTAAATCAAAGAAGCAATTTATTCCTCAAAGCCAGATGTGCCCTTGCATCCCATCAGCCAGCCCGTGTTCCTGAAGGGCAGTGATGAGACGCTTTGACGCTCCTGAATGTGCCTGAGGATTTATTTGAGCCTCATCATTAGCGAGGGGATGCCGAGTTTGATACAACTGATGTTCCGGAGAAGGAAGGGGGCACTTATGAATCTTTCCACCTTAAGGAAATTGTGTTTTCCACCTTGTATTAGAGAGAGATAAATTAAGGTGATGAAATGCCAGGGAACAAATGGGATCTGTACCATCTTAAGGGAATTTCATGAATTTTACTTGTTTTTGGTTTTTATTGCAGTAGAAGAGTGGCCTTATACCTCTAACTTCAGCAGATCAGAATTTTGAAGTGTGAGCTAATCTTACGGTTCTCGGAGTGTAGTTCGCGAAGCAGAGGCAGTGGCATTATTTGGGAACATGCAGATTTTCAAGTCCAACCTCATACATACTAAGTCAGAAACTCTGGGATGGGGCCCGGTGACCTGGGTTTTAACAAGCCCCCTAGGAAATTCTGATGCACACTCGGGCTGGAGAACCCCTGAGCTAATCCAGGATTTACAGCCATATTAACATCACATCAAACTCTTTTTAAGTACCACAGCCTGGCCCCTACCTCTATCGAGTTAACTCTCAAGTGGAGCCGTAGCAGGTGTCCTGAGCTTCCTCACTTTCACCACTTTGAGCTGGATAATTCTCAGTGTGGGGACTGTCCTTTGCATTCTTCACAGGCTGTTTTGCAGCATCCCTGGCCTCCACCCAATAAACAGTAGCACCTATTNACTCAGTTAAGAACCACTGAGCTCCCATATTTTTCATGTTCCCCAAATGCTTCTCCCACACAGCCAAGACTGAGAACCACTGACCTCACCCAACCCTGTGTTTCCTAACTACCAGGAGAAACTGGAGGTATTGGATTATAGTGATTTAAGTGTAGGTGTTAGGAATTCTCACCAGCTCTATGACATCTTCTGGCCTCAGTTTCCTCATCTATGACAAGGAAAAATAATGCCTGTCTTGTCAGATTGTTGTGACAGTTAAACATGGTGATGTCAATAAGGGACTGAAGTCACAATAAACATCAGAAGGTATTTATGAGACAGTTGCCAGCACAGTCGTTATATCCAAAACAGTAGATGCACTTGTCCAGGCTTTTGGTTTCTGATCACAGCTGATGGCCATCAGCGCAAGCACTACCAGGCAGCCAGGTGGGCACATTTTCAGGAGACCTCGTTGGGGACCTTGTCAAATGAGCCACCAACCTAGACTCAGACCCGGGGGAGGCCAAGAAGAAAACTTGCATCAATAGGACTGGTGAAGCTCTAGACACTTCTGGAGTATCAGTGACCACCACATAATACTCTCTTTTCCACATAGCTCAGAAAGGGGTCTCAGTGGAAGGAAAAGGGGGTTCCTGCCCTTGCCTTTTGGAAATCCCTCCCTGTGCTGAAATGTGCTTTCTCCAAATGATTCATGATAATAATAATGTAGGATACCTGTCTTGTGCTTCTCATCTTTGCCACATGTGCTTTTTATCTCTTGTTCTCTTTATACCTTCATAAATCCGTTGTCACACATGCTTCCTTTGAGCCAAGTCACTTAGAGTCAGTCCTTATGCACCCTTGAAAACACTCCAGAAAGGTGGGTGTCATTGTTGCCATTTTACAGATGAGGAAAATGAAGCTCAGAGAGGTAGCAAGGACTCTGGTCCTCTTTCTAGTGGCCAAGTTGACTCTGACGCCAGAGCCCCTCACGTATAACTAAGTTTTATACATCCTCCACGAGGTATTCATTTTCCAGGTGTGTTACCAGAGCCTTCCAGAGGTTATAGGAGGCCACATGGCGTGTTGGGTGACTCATACTAAGCCCGTCCCCATGCTGTAGTACCCTGTAAACTCTTTCCTCATCATGAAATGGTGGCCGCAGACATGCCCCTGAGTATAAATGAGCCTCCCAAGTGCATGTGGGCAGCCTGACAACCTCCATGTTCCCACATTTTGCTGGTGCCCAGAGGTGAGAACAAATGAATGCTCCATCTTTGGGGCTTTTGTGAGGACAGCAGGTGACACCTGTTCTTTCTGTATTGACAGGTCTTGTACAGATGGAACAGACAAAGCAGCACATCTGTCATTGAGACAAACAAAACATCAGTGGAGCTCTCTTTGCCTTTTGATGAAGATTATATAATAGAAATTAAGCCATTCAGTGATGGAGGAGATGGCAGCAGCAGTGAACAAATTCGAATTCCAAAGATATCAAGTAAGAGTGTGTTCTTCCTCTCTTGCCCCTCCCTGCTATATCTCCTAAGTCTTGCCAATGAGTCAGGGCTTGGACAATGTGAATCCCACAGAGAAAGTCTTCTACAAAAAAGGACAGTACCATCCCCTTCCATCAGACAGCTGATGTTTGCTGATCACAGGCGGTTTCATACAAAAGACAATTTGACTAGCTTTGACTGATTTGATCAGTTGCCAATCAAAAATCAGATTAAAACAGCCCCAAATCCATCACACAGGCTTTCCCATGTGGACCCGTGTGGTTTGCATCTACAACAACAGCAAAATTACAGCTTAGAAAGCTAAAACCGTGACTCACTCAGGAAGAACAAGCAAAGGAGTCTTTAAAATGCAGATTAGGGGCACCTGGGTCCTACTTCAGCTCAGGTCATGATCTCATGATTCTTGGGTTTGAGCCCCGCATCGGGCTCTGTGCTGACAGCCAGCTCAGAGCCTGGAGCCTGCTTCAGATTCTGTGTCTCCCTCTCTCTGACCCTCCCTTGCTCACGTTGTCTCTCTCAGAAATAAATAAAAACATTTAAAAAAATTGTTTGAATACAGATTAGTGGTAGAGGCCAGCCAGTGATGTGAATTGCAGCTTAATGGGTACTAGGTTTCCATTTGGGGTGATGAAAAAGTTCTTGAAACTGGTTGAACACATTGGAGTATATACTTCATGCCACTGACTCATTCACTTTAAAATGGTTAAAAGGGTAACTTTTGCATTACATATATTTTACCACAATAAAAAAAATGGAGTTAGATATCTTAGTGTAGATTTTCATTGGCTTTTGGATTTTACTGCCTAGAGATAAGGGGTTCAATGTAGGCTGGAAATATAAATTTTCAAGCCATCACTGGAAACATAATATTTTAAATCACGGACAAAATTCTCACCATAGTGTCCTGAGTTTCAGCCCCTCTGCTAGGTATCCATCACATTATTTTTCAGATGAGGAAAGGGTCTAGTATTTCATACTGATATCAACTTATCGGAACATATCCACTAAGCAATTTTAACTGCATCTATAAAATTTGGATGGTTCCCATCAGAAAAGACAATGTTCATTGGTCTTTTAACCCTTCCCCTGAATAAGCATTTGCTAACACTGACAAATATAAGACTTCATGGGGACCCTGAAGCTGTATCAAGCTATGCTCCCAACTCAGGACTGATTTGCCAATTTCCAGATGAAGTTTATATTTACTGCACCCTTTTTTCAAGCTGACACTAAAGGCATTTTTATCTTAAAAAAAAAACTGGGGAGAATTGGATTCTATACTTCACTAAAGCAAGAGCTCTAAATTCTGTTGAAAGAAACCAAATTTGTGGAACCAGTGATGTGGAAGTAATCACCAGGCCACAAAAACATGAGATTGGGGTTTGTTTGGGAGTAAATTCATCTCACTTTGTTTAAATCTGACTTCATACTTCCTTATCATTGTAAGGATTGTCATTGTTATTGTTATTATTTAGACCAGTGATTCTTGGTTTAATTCATTATAAAAATGTATCGTAAGCAATTATATTGATATAATTGATATTAGATGATAAGGATGTAACTGTGGAAAAAAAAGTTTTCTTCCTTAAAAGATTGTCCATTTTGTTGGTCAAAGACCTTAAACTCTTAGAAGAACCTTAAACAACAGCTGGTAACCTGTTACTTTGAAAAATGGAAGACCTATAAGAAATGGTTTTGTGTAAAAAGATTGAGATTATTTGGGGGGGAGGGGCATATTTAGACAGACATAGATTTGAATCCCAAATCAGCTATTTACTAACTCATTGATCTTAGACGAGTTATTTTACTTCTGTGAACTCTAATTTCCTCATCTGTGAAAGAGTGTCACCACAATACCAGACGTGCTTAAGGTTTTTGTAGGAATTAAGTGTCACATTGCTCTGTGCCCAGCACAAAGGTAGAATTCAAAAGGGAGGAGCAATTTTTTTTTTAATGTTTTTTGTTTTTTTTTTTTCTAGGAGAGAGAGAGAGAGACAGCGTGAGCAGGGGAGGGTCAGAGAGAGAGGGAGTCACAGACTGAAGCAGGCTCCAGGCTCTGAGCTGGCAGTCAGCACAGAGCCCGACGCGGGGCTCGAACCCACGAACTGCGAGATCATGACCTAAGCGAAAGTCGGACGCTTAACCGACTAAGCCACCCAGGCGCCCCAGGGAGGAGCAATTTTTATTTTGCTATATAACTGATGTAATATTTATTAGCAATGCTATTAGTAATATTGAAGTTTCTTCTCATGTTAGATGTGGACATCCTTGTGAAATGCTGTCACAGAGGTCTGGAGATGCGCCGTAATGTGCTCTCAGGTTCCTAGCTAAGTAGTCATAGAACTGACATTAAAATGTCGTTAAGAGGGACACCTGGGTGTCTCAGTTGGTTGAGAGTCTGACTTTGGCTCAGGTCATGATCTCACAGTCATGACTTCGAGCCGCTCATTGGTCTCTGTGCTGACCGCTCAGACCCTGAAGCCTGCTTTGGATTTTGTGTCTCCCTCTCTCTTTCTGCCCCTGCTCTGCTTGTTCTCTGTCTCTGTCTCTCTCTCTCCCTCTCCTTCAAAAAGAAACAAACATTTAAAAACATTATTTTTTAAAATTAAAATAAAAAATAAGTCACTAGGAAATCATTATTTCTGGTAGAATCTAGCCATTTCTACTGTTTCCAAAAGCGCTGTTAGCCTTGCTTTGCATTGTATCCCAGGTGAGGCGATACTGAATGAATTTATTCTGTCTTTCCAGATGCCTATGCAAGAGGAGCCGGGCCTTCCACTTCGAATGCATGCACGCTGTCAGCCATCAGTACGATCGTGATTTCCCTCACAGCCAGGTCCAGTTTATGACAAAAGTTATCTAAAGGACTTGCTGTTTATAATATAAGCAACATTTAGCTAGTTGTTTTGAAGACACCCAGTACTAAGTAATATTGTTGTTCAAGTACATCTTATTACTGGAAAAAAAAAAATGTTTTTTGCTTCTTTAGGAATGGCATTATACAGTACTTCCTCAAAGCAAATCTAGCTTTGTCTGAAGTTTCTTTGGAAACTCTGCAATGCACTGAAGACATCTGTAATATGATGTTACCAAAGCAGTTTACATATGTCCTTATATGCATATTTTTATTATATATTTAGTGTTTTATAGAATTTTTTAAAGTTAACATGAAATGTAGATATTAATTTTTTCCTCTGCTGTAAAATGCTATGGGCAACACAATCATACAATTATTATTTGAAGATATTTCCTTTAAAGAAAGGGTTTGAAACTCATCTTGATTAATAAATTAAAAATTGTACAGTTTTGCAAGGATTCAGTGGCAGAACAGCTGAAGATTTGGTCTGTAACTTAAGGCTGCTGTGTGTAAATGACTCTCTGGATGGTTAACGCATTGAACCAAGTCCTTTTGACATGTACAATATGTTTTCCCACACTGTTGTGAATTTTGTTGTTCAACACAACTTGAGATAGTTTCAGGAATGGCTGCGAACTAGAAACCTAAACTAACTGCCCAAGAGGTACCTTGTGCAATATTCCCATCCCTGAATTTAGCCTTGTACAGTAAGACTTTCCTTTCACTCAGCTAAGTTAGCATTGTCTTTGTAGTAGCATTATCTTAGTCATTAAATTTGAAGTTCCCTATCCAGTAGTAACATAGACCGAAAGTTACTATAGTCAACCAACTCTTTCCAAGGATAAAAGATAATTTTACTATCTTTAACTGTGTCTGTCTTGAATGTACATTTTTTGAAAAGGTAATTCTCTGTTGATGGATTCATAATTTCTTTATATGTGTCTATCTCTTTAATAATAGAGCCCTTCTTTTGAATCACAATCATATATGGAGTTTGGCATATTTGTCCAATTTCAGCAAATAGTTGCTGCAAAGAATTTTTTCATGACACTACAAAAGACCTTTAGTATAACTGTATGTTATCTTGATGATTATCCTGTTTTGCAGTAAGTAGCTTAGTTGCTTTATAAGCTTTACCTTCTAAGTCTTAAAATCACACATTGGAAAATGACAATATAAAAAAACATATTCTTATGAAAAGAACTATTTGTTATAATGGGGGAGGTTTTGTAAGCAGCTGACACTTGTGGAACAGTGCATATAAAAGGCAATGAAATTTTCTATAAAAATTTTCACATGTGAACACTCTGCTACCTTTTCTTCTTTCTCTGAGAGCTCAGATTTGCCTGTAATTTGTCATTTTTGCTTACAAATAATATAAGTTAACTTTTCAACCTTCTAGCTCTATTTATCCAACAAAGTTCTAATCAGGATTCCACGTGTGTAAACAAGAGGGTGGTAACCAGAAAAAAAAATATTGTCAGTATTTCAAGCTGTGTTCCTTTCTTAGTTGATATGGTTACTTCTATGTTAAAACAAAACTTAAAATCACACACACAAAAAAAATCAACAAAACAATAAAATGAATGAAAAAAAATGATACCCCAGGTAGTTCCCGACCCCAGTGTAAATGATATTTACCAGTGATCTAGCATATGTAATCTTTTTTTAAAGGTATTGTTAATAAATATTCTGTCATTTGTAAAGATACTTGTCTTTTGGGAGCATTTTTCCTGCCTGCCTGTCAGGGAATTTGTTAGCTCACCCTTGTGCTAGTTATAATTTGAAATGATAGAAGGACTCCCAAGTCTCTGGCCATGATCCAAAGTTAGATGACCCAGGATATTCCTTTGGAATTGACAGCCCCGAAGACACGATTTCAAATCCTCTTTGGAAGCAGAAAGGGTCAAAATCCACAAACAAATGTCCTGAAGATCAAACTTGAATCTTTCCTCTTGGTTACCTAAGTCTTTCATATATTTAACCTAAGGATATCTGTTGTTTTAAAGTTTCCTCAACCCCATTGCTAAAAGGATAAAATCTAAACTTGATCATTTAAGGCCCTAATTCTAATAACAACTTAACTTTGTACCCAACTACACTGAGCCCTCACTGGCCCCTAACCACTGCTTGCTTTTGGTCTCACCTCTGTGCCTTTTGCTGTAAGGCTGACCCCTCCTGACATGCCCTCCACCCTTCGCTCACCCAATTCCTGATTGTCCTAGGGTAGCCCAGCCCCAGTTGTCTGTGAAGCCTTCCCACACCTCAGCCCTTTAGGATGTCCTTTCTCTGGATTAGCTACAAGCCCTGTCAATACCACTCATTTAGAATTAATCAGGTACTACTTTTGGAAATCTCTTGTACTGTTATCTTGCATTTTAACTTAACTCCTGTATTGTTACTTAATCTTCCTTGTACTTCTGCCTTGTCTTCCCAACTAGATTGTAAGCTCCTTGAGGGCAGGGACTTTGGTCTTATCTTCCATGTACTCTCCATAGTGCCTAGCACAGTGCCTTGCAATAAATAATCATTGATTAATTGAAGGGGTCTTTGAAGTAGCATTTTGCATCAGTTGCCCGCCTATGTGCCCTAGTGACCCAATCAGAGAAGACCGTGTCACTATTTTTGTTAGGTGGTGAAAAGCGTTAGAAGGCCTGGCTTCAAACTTTATGCTTTGAAAATGTCCTGTTGTCTCTCCACTTCATTGCCTGGTAAATGAGGACCTGGATTAGCTGAGTCTAACTGAACTGAAGGAAATTTAGAAAGTGCTTCATAGGCACCTTCACCCACATGTGTCTGATTTATTGGCTTCGGTGTTTGTTGCAGGTTGAGTTCACTGGTTGCAAGCAACAGAAAACAACTCTGGCTAAATTGAGCAAACAAAAAGGGATGACACTGATTAGGTCACATGAGCCAAGAAATGGCTGAATGACCAAGTCTTGATGAGAATAAGAACCAGGCTATGCTAAGAATCCAGACTTCAGGAACTTTGAAAAATCTATTCCAAGTGGTTTTCTGGGAATGAATTGGCTTTGTTTATGATTTTGATATGACTGTGCTCTATATCCAAACTCCTAGAAGAGTCTGATCTGTCCATTTTTTATCACATAACCAGAGCACCTTGATCACACCAAACCTGCACTCATAGCAAAGGAATAGTTTACTAAAGAAAAATTGAGATGGTGTTTCCACAAGATGGGATGATAGATACTGGGAAGATCTAAGCAACACACTTTTTTTTGTTTTGTTTTGTTTATTTCTGAGAGAGAGAGAGAGACAGTGTGAGCAGGGGAGGGTCAGAGAGAGCGGGAGATACAGAATCTGAAGTAGGCTCCAGGCTCTGAGCTAGCTGTCAGCACAGAGCCCGACACAGGGCTCGAACCCACAAACTGTGAGATCATGACCTGAGCTGAAGTCGGACGCTTAACCGACTGAGCCACCCAGGTGCCCCTAAGCAACACACTTTCTATGCTTAGCTGTCCACGGGGACTTCCCTGGACCCTAGACCCCAATAATACACTCAGAAGGAATATATTACTACTTGAGACAGTGACTCTGAAGCAAAAGCACTAGAAAGGGTCCTATTTGCTTTGGTTGTTTAACCTTTTCAAGTACTTACACTTACCTTCTTTTTGTGTGTGCGATCTACCTGTGATTTAACTGTATAAAAGAAAATTCTCTTTTGCCAGATCATTGGATTCTCTCAGTGTTCCTAAGTTTGTATAGAGCTCACACACCCTATATCCAAAACAGCATCTTTGCATGGAGACAGAAGACACGAATGATAAATTTCATCTCTCAGGTGAGCTCAGAATTCTTCCAGCCTGTGAGTTACCATAAGCTTTCTATCTGGAGACAGAATGACTGAGGTCTTCCGACCATCAGATTTTTGGTTATTTATATCCGGGAAGCAATGTTCAACCCTGATTAAACTTTTCCAGTTCTTTCCCACCACCCTTACCTTGCTGCAAAGTATGCTCCAAGAACATTGAATGTTGAGTATTGAATTATAAAAAGTCCATAAATAGTACATAATTACCTACGAAAATGTCATGCAATTTTTAAAGTAACTTAATGTAATGCAATCAACCACCAGGTGATTTTTGTGCACTGTATTGGATTATCCATGCTGCTATTCTCCTCCGTTAACCCAGATAATCAAGATTTGACTGTATTTTTCTGTTGTTACAATTAAAATAGTTCTTTATCCAATCAAATGATTTGAGGAGCAAGCCTTTTCAAATCAAAGACTTATAGTCAATTTCTAGGCACACCCAAAATTACTCCACCCCAAAATGAAAGACACTGGGCCTTACACAGGCAGCTTAATACAGTGTATAAGAATACAGATTCTGGAGTCTGACCTCCAGACTGGAATGCATTCTCCAGACTGGAATGCATTCTGACAATTGCTATTTATCATATGGGATAAGCTTTGTAAATTCCTAAATGCACAGCTCTCTAAACATTACCAACTATTTTATATATCAGTTATCATTCATTTTCTCAAGTGACTGAGATAGTCACAAAAAACAGATAAAAAATATAGAGGCTTTCTGTAACCAAAATGAGTTGAACTCAACACACATATCCATTATCACCTTTTATTTAAATATTCTCATGTGTTGGGGTGCCTCGGTGGCTCAGTCAATTAAGCATCCGACTTCGACTCAGGTCATGATCTCATGGTTTGTGAGTTCAAGCCCTGCATCATGGTCTGTGCTGACAGCTCAGAGCCTGGAGCCTGCTTCGGATTCTGTGTCTCCCTCTCTCTCTGCCCCTCCCCCACTCATGCTGTCTCCATCTCTCATAAATAAATAACCTTAAAATGTTTTTATATATTTTCATGTCTTAATAAAAATAGAAATATTTAGTTATTTGAATAATGTAGTTAATGAAATTATAATATTTAATAATATTGATATTTATATAAGAAGTTTGGCAGTAGGGTCCTCACTGAGATCCCAGCTTTTCCACAAAGCCTCCTCAGTTTCTCCATCTGGTACACACCTCTCATTTCTCTGACTTCCAGGGTGCGTCATCACTACCCCCATGTGTCTATCATCCCATTAGTTGGTATTTAAATCACTTGTTTCTTCTTCCACTAGACAGAGACCACCTTAGACTTAGAGTCTGGTTGTGATCCTTGGCTGGACTTCCCAAGCACAGGCCCAGATCCCCCCATCTCTGACACTAACAAAGCTAGAGGGAGGAGAGTCTCTGACATCACTTCCAGTGGTTTGCTCAGCCCCTGCTCTCTTGCCAGGGTGTGAAAGGAGGCCCCTTTCCCCCGTCTGCTAAATGAACCATGCAGATCAAACGTTCCAATTCCATGACCCACATGTAAACTGCAATACTCACCAGAGCTCACAGTTTAAACCAACTCATCCTCTGTCCTTTATCATCAGCTGTTATGGTCAGTTGTAGATTAGCAGAGCTCTAGCAATATAGACCACACTGAGAAAAAGTGGTTTTTGTCTTTTTTTAAGTAAACCATTTAATGGATCTGAGTGTCTAGAATCTTCAAGGCTGAGGTCACTTAATGTGCTGGTCCCAGTAACTGAAAATGGGTCCTCGGCTACATATTCTTAACAATTGTTATGAACAGCACAAACTGTACCAGGAAACGTGTACGTCTTAGGATTTTAACTAACAAATAATAATAGCTTGATTTGTTTTTATAGTTTTTGAAGTGCTCTTCACACTAAGAAGTGTGAGATGCTGGTTTTATTCCTTTTTCGTTTATAAAATGGAGGTAAGGAGATGGTACTACAAGCCCAAAGTAACGGAGGTGATTAGAAAGTCAGGACTAGAATGTAGAACTCTTAATTCAGTGCACCTCAACGCCTAGAAATTAGCCTTTAGTGAGAGAAAGAACAAGAGACAGTAAGGAGATGGCGTCTTAAGCTTAAGTAGAAAGCAGCCAAGAAACTGAGTAGGCAAGAGGGACATGGTGAGATCCAAGCAGGGCACATGCGAGGCTGAGATGTGGGAAGTGAACAAGCCATGAATGATGAGCAGACTCCAGGCCGAGCCATTTGGAGGAGCAGGTCCCTGAAGTGGTTTCGGTCGGCCATTCAGCAGGGGACTAGCAGTCCTAGGCACAGGGGAGTGCTGTGTAGTCAGAAAGAGAGACCCCATGAGAGCCACAGAATGAAGCAGAGGATGACACCAGAGGCCAGTTTGAAGTCGCCTGATTTGGAGTCAGACTGTGGGTGGGCAAGCCAAGGGACCAGTACTGGTACTTTGTCACACTATGGAGAAACGTAGTGATAACAATAGCTGACAACAATTATGCTTTCTGGTATATACCAGCCTCCGTGAAAATCAACCTGATGATTTAGTTACTATTTATTCTTCATATTAGACACATGGAGAACCAAGACTAAGAGGTTTAGAGGTATGTTCCAGGTCACAAAGCTAATAGAGATGCCAGGAATGCAGATGCTGGTTGACTGACTCCAGGAAAGTCCTTCCCAAAACATGAGGTATGTAGATAGGTAGATAGGTAGGTACATAGACAGATATTGGTTCCCCTATAGCAATAAGAAGGAACTAAGGTAGTGAGCTTCCCGGAAAGTGGTACATGGGCTGTTAAAAAGTGACCAGGGAGTTGTGCCTAGATCCCAGGTATAGGATTCCCTCAGAGAAACATCATATAGCTCAGCTGTGATTTTTCTGCTCCAAGTGGTCGAGCTTGGCTCTTTTACTTCACTTCAAATGGTGTTTTCTGCTTGTTTGTTGTACTGGACTTCAAGCATCCTCAGAGCCATTTTTCAAACAGGCTATCCTACAAGATCAGAGTTGCTAGATAAAATACAGAAATCCAAGTTAAACTTGAATTTCAGATAAAAAATTAATAATTTTCTAGTGTGAGCATGTCCCGTGAAAAATGTATCTTAAATTCAAATTTAACGGGGCTTCATCTATTTTTATTTGCTAAGTCTGGCAATCTCATGTAGGGAGGAGAATTCATCCTCATTGAAGTAATTAATTTCTAATGCAAAATTTCAGGATCTTGCTGTGCATTATCTGGTCTCCCAAGGTCCATGGCTCTGAAGTTTCCAGGGGAATTCCAGAAATGTTTCAAAAGGACACAAAAAATGGGAGTGTTGCCCAGAACATAACTATAGCACAACTTGTTGGAAAAAAGTTATGTGGTTGATTTATCACTCTTTAGAACCAAATATCTGAGACCAAATAACTGAGAGTTTGAATTGGCCCAGGTGTTCATCTCTTATTTAATTGCCATCAATTAAGATGTCGACTGCTTTCCATGTGTTAAGCACTTTGCTGGGCACTGGAAATCCAGAGAAACCAGAGTAAGTCTTTCCTCTTCATGATTCACTAGAGGTGATTAAAACACACACTTCTTTGAAAATGGCATAAATGTAAACAGATTAAAGTATGAACAGAATTCTGGACCCAAGTTTCTTGCAAAACCAACTTATAACAAGGTTAAATTCAAACACAGCAATTTTTTTCACCACCGCCTCCCTTCCCCCACCCTACAGTGATTTTTGTGATTAAACATACTTCTCAAATTCGTTACTTTAAAACACACACACACACACACACACACACACACGAAGAAGAGGAAAAAAAAAAGAAAGCACACTCAAATGTTAACATTTTGGATCCATTAAGCTATGTACAGATAAATATTGGCCCACAGTCCAAACCTGGCTCATTGCCTGGTTTTTGTAAATAAAGATTTATTGGAATACAGCCACTCTCATTTATATACTGTCTGTGGTTGCTTTTGTGCTATAATGGCAGAACTGAGTGCTTGCAGCAGAGAACAGATGGCTGTCACAGCTGAATCTATTTACTATATAGATCTTTAAGAAGCTTGCTGATCTTTGAACTATGACACCAGTACTTTATTGTTGATTTCTTTCCAGCAATTCCCCCACCCCTAGGTTTACATCTTCTTTCAGGTTAGCCCTGGCAGGGACAGATCTTTGCTTTTAATTTTAATGAATGAAACTAATCTAATAACACACCTTCATGGTGACAAGAATCCACTAGAACTTTAAAATAACACACATGGCCACATGCGCTAATCTTATTGCCTCTGCCACCCATTTATGGAGAGGAGTAGCACCGGCTCATGGAAGTTCAGCAAGCACTCAGCAGAGCCCAAAAGATGGCCAGCTGGTGAGGTAGAGAAAGGCATTTCTGGAGCAAAAGCCACACCAACCAACCATGAGTTCTTATCATTTCATTATTAAGCTTTGGTGATGATGTAATTTCTGGCTGTCGCTGTATAGCTTTAATAAATGAGTCTACCCATTAGAGCTTAATTCTCTAGAGCTAAATTGAGTGTGCATAGTTTTACATTCGGATACACTTTTAAGAAATTCACTTTATTTTTCATTGTCCAGCTAAATTCGTCCAGTTCCAACTCAATGGTTATGTACACAGCCAAGACATTGTTCTTTAATGTTCTCACTTTTTAATGTTCTTTAATTGTCTCACTTTAAATGAGACAAAAATATTTTTTAAAATAATGCAGTAAGCAATAAAATAGAATCAACCAGAAGTTCCCTGGGGAATACAGAGTTGTTGTGTTTTGACTGAGACTTAGAAGATAAGTGTTACGGGGTGCCCAGTTGGCTCAGTCAGTGGAGCACACAGCTCTTGATCTCAGGGTTGTGGGAGTTCGAGCCCCATGTTGGGTGTGGAGATTACTTAAAAATAAAATCTTTTAAAAAAAAAAGCATCATCCAATGAAGAAAAAATTGAAAAGGCTTTTGCCACAAGAGAACGCTTATTAAACAGAAGGATGGAGGGATGAGAACATGGTGTTCTTTATGGAGGGCACTCCTTGGGGAAGTGACTCGGGAATGAGTGAGGAGCTGAGCCCCCTGGGACCCGGCATTGAAAGGAGCTTTAACTTGAAGGTGATGGAATTATCCGAGGACTTTGGCGGGAGGGGGGATTCAGGCAGTTGTGCCTTTTACGTAGGTCCTTCAAAGAAAGGCAGTTCTGGAGGCCAGGATGTTAGTTGCATTGTAATGGTCCTGAGAGATGATAAAGACAATGTTGAATGCAAAGAACAAGACTATTTAGGAGGAAAAATGAGAAATGTAGTCCTGTTCAGTTTGTGGACCTAGACAATTCACTGTCATCTGTGTTCAACAGTTCTCATTCGGAAGTGAATTCACATTTGCATATATTACCTGAAACAGGATACTGGCAAAAAGATGATTGTCTTCCAGTTCAATATAATATTCTCTAAAAAATGTCTTTCAAGAAGCTTGTATCCTGGAATTTTATTTGCAAGGTGTGGAAGTAGGACTAACGACATGGTCACCGTCACAAAGACCCTTGGGGTAACATGAAGTCCTGCTCTCATTAGGATTTGCACCTTCCCTCATGCCCTCAAAGATTGTTTTTGGTTCTCTGTTCTCACTTCTAGACACCTCCTTTTTCTTTAACAAATTAGCACCTAAGGTTTATTAATTCTACCAACAGATGGTCCTGACACATACAAGTCTCACCATGAAAACGTTTGGATTTTTAATCAGGATGTTCTTTGCCCATGTGGAAATCTTGCCCAGCCTGCATAAATAGCTCGAGGCCTTGAAGCATTTCAATAAGCCTCAGATGGTTCTGCTGTTTGCGCAGTGAGCTTCCCCTCCAGACTCCCCAGCACTTTCCCTGTGCTGCGCTCAGAGAATTCCAACTGCCAAAGAAAGACATTGGACTAAAATCCTTCCTGGAAAGGATGTCTTAGAGAAACAGTGTTTGTTCTGAGTGTGTGACTAAAGGCTTTTTAGGAGATAGCTGGCCCTCTATCCCGTCCTGGTGGGAGATGGAAAGAGGTGAGCACCAGTGTCTAACCAACCTGTTGACGAGGGTATTTACTGTTAAGAGAATGTTCACACTCTTGATTTGTCATGACAAGCCTAGTGAAAACTGTAGAGCACTCAAAACAGGCCACATCCAAAGCCTAACTCCTTTTACATGGCTATTTATATATGACAACTGAGCCACATCATCAGCAATGAGACCTAGGCTACACCAGCCAGATGGTCAGGCACACATGTGTCTCCCAGTTATTTCCAATCATGTTCTCTTCAGACACCCGTCTTCCTCTCCATGATATTATTATAGGCCTTGGTGATCTCTGCCAAATATCACTCAGTTTCAGCTATATGCAAGGAACTGTTCCAGGGTTGAAAGAGGGTTTAAGAGGGTCCAATTGTCCTAGACACTGCACATGAGGTGAATTTCATATGAGCCCCATCCTCCTGGAGCACACAGTCTAGTGGGAAGACATCCAAACTGTGAGTGGTATAAAGTAGAGCGTAATAGCCCCAAGAAAGGAGCGAAGGCCCAGAATGAAAACCCAAAGGCAGGATCAACAAAACTCTGTTTTTGAAGGCTTCACGGAGAAGGAGACGTAGGGTGTGGTTTCTAAAACATGGGTAGGAGTTTATAAGCTGAGCAGTGAGGAAGAGGAAGGTCTTTGTCCCTTGGGGAGATCACATGGTCTATGTTTTGCTGCTCTTGAAATATAAATACCAAGAGCCAGATGGTGGTACTGACTCGGTACCTAGGTGATGGCTGGCCACTGGGGTCCAGGGAGGCATCTCTGAAGTGAGCACCACACCCAGCGATGGAGAACCAGCCAAACTGGGGGAAGCTTCCTTCTTCTTTTCCAGCCTCATAGCAGAGGTGGTAGCCATAGGTTTCTAGGCTCTCGTTTGGAAGAGATCAGAGCCTTCTCTGGGCAATAAGCCCAAAAGGGGGCAATTTAGGGCAGGATTTTCTATCACTTCCTCCTTCAACAGTTGGTTTTCAAATTTTGGTATTCACCAGAATTACCCAGGGCTACTGTGTGTGACGGGTGGCTGGGAAACCAGCATCAGCATCAGCTGGGAACTTACTAGAAATGCAGAACCTCATACTCCACCCCAGATCTACTCCCTCAGAAACTGAGGGTAGGGCCCAACAGGCTGTTTTAATGATGCCTCCAGGTGATTCTAAGGCACTAGCAAGTTTCAGAATGCAGAACCTAAGCATATTCATTAAGAATATGGGTTCTTGTGGGTCCCTGGGTGGCTCAGTTGGTTAAGTGTCAGACTTCGGCTCAGGTCATGAGCTCACAGTTCATGAGTCCAAGCCCTATTTCGGCTCTGTGCTGACAGCTCAGAGCCTCAAGCCTGCTTTGAATTCTGTTTCCCTCTCTGTGTCCTTCCCCTGCTCATTTGCACCTTCTCGCTCTCCCGCTCTCTCGCTCTCTCGCTCTCTGTCTTTCAAAAATAAACATTAAAAGAATATGGGTTCTTGAACACCATTCACAGAGATTATGTACCAGTCAGGTAATCACACATTTTGCTAGCGATTGCAGCACCTCCATGGGCTATGCCCTCCAGGTCCTGCCGCGAAGCGACTCCAACTTTTTCCCAGCAGTCCCCTCTACATTATTGGGATCACTTGAGCCTGGAATTCACCCCTTTGTTATGCATTTTCCTGTTAAAACAGTGATTGCACCTGTAAAATGAGGCAGTAATACAGACGTGGGCTTCTCGGGTTTAGAGATGATGTGTGTGGAGAACCTGGAATCATTGCTGATGCTGGGCCTCTTAGCTCACGCTGCCATCACAAAGGACCATACTCTGGGTGACTTATAAACAACAGAAATTTATTTCGCAGTTGTGCAGACTGGTATTCTCAGGTCAAGGGGCCACCATGGCAGGGTTCTCAGGAGAGACCTCCTACTGCTTTCACAATGCCAACTTGTATCTTTACATAGAGGAGAGAAAACTGGGCTCTCTTGAAAAGAGCACTAATCCCATTCATGAGGGCTTCATCCTTCTGACGTGATCACCTCTGAAAGACCCCGACTTCCTAATACCATCACTTTGGGGTATAGATTTCCGATATGAATTGGAAGGCGATAGGCACAAACATGCAGTCCATAGTACGTGGAAACAGGCAGCAATGACAGCTGTCCTCCTTCTTGGCCTATTCTGGGTCCAATCTGCTGCTAGTTTCAATGGCTCGTTACCAAAAGAGCACCCTTTGCAAGTTTTTGGTAGTCCATGTGCCCCATTATTGAATCCAGTTGACTAAACCAACTCTGAAAGGCATAAAACATCCTATGAGAGGATGTCTAGATCGGGATATTTGATGGGATGCTTGTAAGTTGCCTTTGGAACCTAAAAGGCCAGGATTGACCCAAAGCTCCTTGAACAGCACCCAACAAGTTGCTCTAAAATCTTTGCAAGCAAACATCTCTTCAGAAAGTTCATTCTTGTTTGAGCGTTCCCTTTCCCAACCCAATTCTACCTAATGCCTTTCTCAGTATGTTCTTGAATATCAAGGCTGTCTTCAAGAATATAATCTCAAACAATATCCTGTTCTCTGTTTTTGTATGGTGTGATACATTAGCTCTTCATGTTTTTCATGAGTTTGCTTCAAATCATGCTTCCTAAATCAGACCTATAGTACTTGAAATAATGCTTCTCTCCCTTTCCTGCCCCTACTCCCCCAACACTCTACTTGAGAGAAAAAGTATTCTATAACGAAAAAAACAGGAACAAAACAACAACAAAAACACCATGGCTCCCACTTGCTCTACCCCTAGGAAAGACAGTCTCAAATCTAAGTTCATAATTAACTCCAGGCTGGTGCAAAACACTTTCTTCCTGATATTTTAGTTGAGTATTACTATTGGCAGCTTGAGCTGTAAAACCAGCTCTGCCAATTGACATCAGCCTTAAAAACTGTCTCATGTACAAAAGTTTGAGGTAAGTAATGTAAATCACAAAGACTGGCAGGTGAGGAGTTGGTACCGTGTAGAGTGGGTAGAAAAGACATGGCAGAATGGTCAGATTAATCAATCACCCAGAGTGAGCAAGGAGTTTTTGATGAGGCATGTACACTTCCAAGAGATTTGTCTGAGTGTATTGCCTTGCAGCTAAACGGAGTGTTCAGTAAATGCTGAGCTCTTCTTAGCCAAGAAACAACAGTTCCCGTTCTTCTTATCGCTGAGGCATGTGAGTGTGAGTTCATTTTGAGAATGCTGCAGTGCCAATCAAAACACAGAATCTTCCAGAGTCTCAAATCCAGGCTCTTCCACATAACTTATGACTTCAATTTCTGTTTCGGTGGAAACAGTTTTCTGTAAAACAAAACATCCTCCTTTAGATGTCTTAGAGCACGTTTTTGGTTCTCTCAAATTTCTTTACAATTGGCTTTTTAAATGTATTTGGTTATAAAAAAAGGTGAATGTTCACTCAAGAAAATATGGAAAATAGAAAACATCAACTTATCTTCCAAACACAGCCTATTGTTTCTCTTCAGCCTTTTTTCCTAGGTACAAAGTCACCTTAACAGGTAAATGAAGGCAAAAAAGCTTTACAAATTGCTTTCCGTGTAATATAATGTAATATTTTAAATGATCTATTCTTGGGCTGCACCATTGAGGAGCTCCATTGTTTTCCGTTTATGGTTTGGTGTAGTGTCCCCTTAAATTTGATATGTGTTTGTCTAATTTGGGCTATTATAAAGCTGTTAATTAGAAACTTTGTGACTGAAACCACTTACAAGCGGTTTTTCTCTATGTTGTTTACTCATTCAACACATTTTTTTTAATTTTTTAAATGTTTTATTTATTTCTAGGAGAGAGAGAGACAACGTGAGCAGGGGAGGGTCAGAGAGAGAGGGAGTCACAGACTGAAACAGGCTCCAGGCTCTGAGCTGCAGTCAGCACAGAGCCCGACGCGGGGCTCGAACCCACGAACCGCGAGATCATGACCTAAGCGAAAGTCGGACGCTTAACCAACTAAGCCACCCAGGCGCCCCTCATTCAACACATTTTTAATATCTCCTGTATCCTGGACACTGCTGTGCATTGAGGATGCAGTGACAAACAGATGTGCTGTCTGCCTTATGTGCTAGAACTTTAAGGGTTTGTAGTATATTTAATTTTGGAAAGAACCCTTTCTCGTTACCATTGTAGAAATAAAGAACAACTGCAAACTGGTCTCTAACAAATTTAAAACACAAGATGCATTTTTTTTTCTGAATATAAAAAGCCTTTTTTTTTTTTTAATTGAGAGTGAGAAAGGCTGACTTCTGCCCCTCCTGCCCTCCCTGCCAGGCATCAACCCCTTGAATGTTAGAAAACAATCTCTAACTCGGGTCTGGACCAGCAAAACCTTGCTTAATGAGGGATCTGGAATGGCAGATAGACTAGAGTGATTTGCAATCAGATTCTGGATACCCACACCAAGCTCAGAGATGTAGGTTGTAATTAAAAGCAGGTTTCCTTTTCCACTCACCAAAAGCATCCTAGTGTGATGCAAAACTGTCCTTGCCAGTAGCACTCATAAGTCCCCTCGTCACCCTTGGGGGAAAAGGGGACCCTTTGGAGGCACAGGCTGGTGCACTGCTCACATAATCTCCCAGGTGGAGAATTTAGGCCACAGGGCAGACCTTATGGGGTGGTACTTCATTTTCTAGGTTGCACTTGCTGTCTCTGTCTCTCTGGCCTTTTTTTTTTTTTTTTTAACTCCACAATATGAGAAGAAAGTAAGTTGTCCAGAAGAGCCTAGCAGTGCTAAGTTCTGACATTAATCCTTTGCTTATTTTGAAACCAGCTTGTCAAACCTAAGTTGTTATTTGTACACATGACTTCATTTTAATTAACAGCATACCACAAGCTTATACAGTGAGCTCAAAAGCCAGTTTCTTTCACCAACCTCAGAATATTAAAGAAAATCTTGGGGGCTCTGTAGGGAAATGAGATACCAGCATTAAGATGTTCCATTAAGAGGCCAAGACTAATGACTTGAGGGTGCTGCTGAGATCAAATGTAGTTTATCAGGGATGAGAATGCTAGAGCAAGGAGGGACTGATGACACAAATTCAGAAGAACCAAAGCAAAGTTTCATAATGGAGTCCACTATTCTTCAGAAAAACAAAAGCAAAGCCCCACTCCCTGATAAAGAAGATTATAAGATGAAACTAAGGACAGAGTGGTTCTTCTGCCTGACTCAATTCTTCGCTTGACTAGGTTTGTAACTACTATGGTCTGTAATAACTCCAAACACCCAAACTGAAAACTCTAAATGTCACAGCTTATTGAAAAGATCCATTTCAGTGAGTGTTTGACCCTTAACTGTCCTACAAACAATCACCAGTTATTCACCCAGGAGTCACTTCATTAGAAAACTAATTTGTTAAGAAAATAGCTTGGCATCTACACCAAGGACCTGCGAACTACAGCCTGTGGGTAGAATCTGGCTTATTGGCTATTTTTGTAAATAAAGTTTTATTGGTCAGAGCCAAGCTCATTCATTTGCATATTGTCTTTGGCTGCTTTCACTGTGGTCAATGGCAGAATTGGATGGTTGAGATAAACCATTTGGCTGTTAAGTATTTACTATCTGGCTTTTTATAGAAAGTTTGCTGAGCCCTAATATGAATAACCAGTCCATTTAAGGACATATTTGGCAAAGTATATAATAACTGTACACTGAAAATCACAAAAGATTGCTGAGAGAAATTAAAGAAACCTATAGAGGTTGATGATACTGTATGTTTGTATTGTATAATAATATCATGTTTAAAATTGGGAGATTCATTTTTAAGATATCACTTCTCCCCAAATTAACCTACAAAGTAACACAACCCTAATCAAGATCCCAGCAGCTTTTTTGATAAAAAATTTATAACATTGCTCTAACATTTATATGTGAATGCATAACACCTAGAATAAGCAAAATAGCTTTTGCAGGGGTGGAATCATGTTTGGAAGACTTACACTACTGGGTCTGCAGGTTTGCAATTAAGGTATAGTAATCAAGACCACGTTAGCATAAAGATAAACCAACAGATCAATGAAAACAAATAGATGGTCTGGAAGTAGACCCACACATATATAGGTAGCTGATTTTCAACAAAGATGCCAAGACAGTTCACTGGGGAGAGGATGATTTTCTTCCCCACAAAATGATGCTAGAACAATTGGGTGGCCATAGGTAAGTGAGCATTCAGTTAAGCCTAACTGCTCTGAATGGCAAATACGGCCTAAAGAAATGCATTTATGGGGAAATCATTTGCCTTCTCTGTGGTTTTTTATATTAAGAAACTAGGAAAATTTTCTCTGAAAAATGTTATTAATTAGGGTATCCATGTGCAAACACACGGATTCTTGTAACATCAGAACTAAACAGGACATTTTTCTCATCTGTACAGAAAAAGAAGTCATGAGGTTGAAGGAATTTCTGAAACCCAATTAAGAGAGCAGTGATAGAAAACAATTCCAGTCTGTCTGGTAAGGACACTCAAAACTTGAGCAGGACCTTCCTAATATTCTAAGGCAGTAATGGACAAATGCAACACAAACAACAGTGAGCCACAGAGCATAATGACCGAAATGACATAAAGTTGGCCAGCCCCCCAGGTAGTCACTCTGCCTTGGAATATGAAAAACCAGTAGCCAGATAACCAATCCCTGGAGACCCAACCCTGGGCAGATAGGACCCATCATAAGAGCCTTCAACATTACCTCAGAGCTGACGATTACAAAGAAATCTTGAACACTACTTTTTGGTGCTGGAACTGGTGGAAACAACCTGGTCCATAAGTGAGCTCTGAAAACAGAGCAAAGCAGGGAATTAGAAGAGTGATAGCATCCTTCCTTGTCTTTCAGTATCTACTCTACAAATTGACCTAGTTAAGCTCAGGACCTGCTGTTCTGTAAATTCTAAATCTTTGCTGACCAGGAGTTATAAATATTTGTATTGTAATATGGGGGCTGTGATGCGGGCTTCTGGATCCTCTAAGAAAAACATAATAGTAATTGCTTCATGTTGGTCCGTGTTTCCAAGCCTAATTTCTGAAAATGGGCCATCTGCAAGTACTTGGTGCCCCACTGCTAAATACAGTGCTGGCTACAGGCCCTTACCCACCTGTGCCAGCTCACGGGGTTCTTCCTCTCCTTTGAAACGCTACCCTCCAACCCAAAGAGTGTAACATTTATTAATAGTGAGGCTTTTTTTTTAATGTTTATTTTTGAGAGAGAACACATGCATGTGATGGGGGAGGGGCAGAGAGAGAGGGAGGCACAGACTCTGAAGCAGGGTCCAGGCTCTGAGTTGTCAGCACAGAGCCTGACACAGGGCTCGAACCCATGAGCTATGGGATCATGACCTGAGCTGAAGTCACAGGCTTGACTGACTGAGCCACTCAGATGCCCCAACAGTGAGTCTTTTTAAAAGATCAGTAATTTTCAAGGTACCTGGGCAGCTCAAGTGGTTAAGTGTCTAACTCTTGATTTTGGCTCAGGTCATGATCTCACGGTTTGTAGGACTGAGCCTTGCATCAGGCTCTGTGCTCGCAGCATGGAGCTTGCTTGGGATTCTCTCTCCCCTTCTCTCTCTCTGCCCCTCCCCTGCTCACTCTTGCATGTGTGCTCTCGCTCTCAGAATTGTGTAAACTATGAATGGGCTAAGATGGAACATGTTCTTAAGCCCCCTAAACGGCCCTTTGCCTTACTGAATGTCAGAATGGTTGAGGAGTTCATATGGGACCATTTGCAGGATCTAGAATTGGTCACCAGATCTGTATGACATTTCTAGAATCTGCATTTGACCAAAGGACAATCAGCCACTCAAGGCCAGGTGAACAAAAAGCAAGGGTAGGAGTCGGCACCTTGTAATTGGGGATCATAATTGGATTCCCATAAATGGGAAGCATTGGGATGATTTCAGTCTCCCGTGAGCTGCATTCCTTTACCCAAGACATAAAAGGAGCCTGCTAGTGGCTCTACTAAGACATCTGAATACAGAGTGTCAGGTGGTAAAGGAATGAAAAGACCATGAATGTAAAAGGCTTCACAGAAATGAAAACACTGCCAACAAATTCAAGAAGGGTGTATAATGGCTGAGGGCTATGTTGTGCTCTCCACTTTCTGTAAATCACCTAAGGGTGTTTCTCACTTTTTAATTTGGTCCATACTCATCCTGGAAATGCTGTCAAGAAAACACTAAAGTGTTGCAAATTCCATCTGATTAAAAAAAAAAAAAAGCCTAATGGATACACAACAGAAATGTAAAAATTCAATACCCATACCTCATTGGAAACACCCAAATATTCAAAACTACTTACGTTTTACAGATGAAGGAGAAACTTAACAAGATGAAGCAGATGGCTGCCATAAGCGTGATAAGAAACCATTCTGTGGAGGGTTTCTGGTCATCATTTCCTGATGGAGAAAGAAAGAAATCTGAGCTAGAATCAGCTATAAATCTGCAGCATGACGAGATGCAGTCACCAGAAAGCTTGGGTTTGAGTCGCAGGTGCTGAGTGACACGGGACAAGTGGCTTAGCCATCCTGAGCTTGAGATTTCTCATGTGGGTGAAATGAAGTCACTTTTAATATTAAATCCATTATCTAGTCACATATTTATGGACTATACTATATGGATTAATGCCTCCTGAATCCTGGAGCTTATCAGCTTTTGGTGAGTAATAAGGTTTTTAGCTGGCGAGACTACGAAACATAAGTCCTCTTAATAATCTAATTGCATTACAATCAAAATACACAAAGTTAGAAACTTAACTTTTAGAGGAAGCCAAGTACAGAATAATACTCAGAGTTAACCCTAAAAGCATCAGACTCTGCTGGAAATACTTTGCAATCTTAATTATGCTTGACACCCCTTATATTATTCCCATTTCAAGGAGAGAAAAGTAGAAGAAAATTGCCATTTAAGTCAGTACAGAAAGTATAAATACATCACCTGCCATCTTATTCTCTAATTAAATTTGGTTCCGTTTTGATGACCTCATTGAGGTGTGTGATTATTTTTTAAGGTACTGCAAAAGCTTTCAGGAAACCTCAAGGTCCTTAATACACGATTTTTAAACAGGTAATGTACTTGTTAAACTGCCTGATTCACTTCTGGAGAATAAGGCAAAAACTGCACTATCTCCCTGATATAAGTGTCTTTTCTGTGGGAGAGGCCAGTCACTTATTCATTCCTTTCTTCACCCCTTTAACAAATATTTACCAGACTTCCATTATGTGGTTGGCATGGAACAGGTTGCTGTGAGCTGGGTGAAAAACATACGTGTGGGCTCTCCTCTTCTGCTATTTAGATCCATCAGAGAAGAAAGGCTCTAAGCAAATAATGACACACGTAATGACTTAATGCCAGCTGTGCTAAGTGCAGCGGGGGAGGGGTGTTTAAACCAAGCTGCACCAGGAGAAACAGGGCCCAACCTCAGTTTGCCAGTAATTGTTTCCTTTATAAAATGAAAAGTACATAAGTAGAACTTTCAAGTGCTTGTAAATATTCTAAGACTTCCAAAAGCTCGAACATACTTGAAACTCAAAACGTTCAGGGTATCAAGAAGGAGAGCTGTCTTGAGGATTTAATTCCAGGGAGTCCAACTTGGCCTTGATCTCTTGCTTTTTTGCCTCCTGAGCACTCTTATTCGGGGTTTATCTTCTACTTCCTCAAAGCTTTAATCTCTCCTCCTTCATCTCTTCCTTTCTGCTTTCTAATATTCATAGAGTCCTTTATCTTGAATAAGCCCTTCCCTTGCCATCGCTCCCAACTATTATCAAATTACCTTCCCACTTTACTTCCCAGCCTAATTTCTTGAATAAGGGGTTCAGGCTGCTTCATTTCCCCATCTCAGAAACTGCTTTATTTATTTGCTGATGGTTGCCTCCTAGTTGAATCCAAAAGACACTCAGTTTCTTTTTCCAACTTTATTTCGCCTGGCCTCCCTCCTGAATTTCATGCTTGACAATTGCGCCCACCTTGAAACCAAGGCGTGGGTTCTTCGACCACAATATTTCCCTTCCTCAGTGGCATTTCCTTCTTCCCCTTTTAGGTTCGGTTGACCCTCTCCGCTCATCCCTGCGCCCGTGGGTGTTTTCCAGGACAGTCTATTGTTCCAACCCTGGAAAGCTGGTTGAACACAGCTGCATCTTTTAATACCATGTGCTCTTCTCCCTGGTCTTTATTTCTGGCCCTGCCTTGACACGCAGCTCACCTTCTAGATCTGAAACTGCCATCGAGTGAAGGCCACTTAGATGTTCCTCCAAGTGACAATGTTGAAAACTAAGGTCATGTGCTTCTTCATATCAGAAGGACTTCTCTCACTGACTTCCCCCTGGTGGTCTCCATTCTTCCAAGTTTCCATACTGGGATTGTTGGAAGTCACTCTGAATCTTCCTCTTCTATACAGCCCTGCTTCCCTTCTCCGCAGACTCCTTTTACACCATCACATCCTAACGTCTCATAAAGGTAACACATCATGCTTTTGTCTCATACATGCATCCTAGCTGAGTGTGGAAACCTGGGTTCTATTCTCAGCTTGTTGTGGAGGTTGCCATTCTGGACTTCGGCTCCCTCATCTGTAAAAACAAGCGAGTTGAGGGACACCTGGGTGGCAGTGAAGCATCCAGCTTGGTTCTGGCTCAGGTCATGATGGTTCGTGAGTTTAGGCTTCTCTTCGGGCACCGCGCTGACAGTGTGGAGCCTGCTTGGGATTCCCTTTCTCTCTGTCCCCCACCCCTGCTCTCCTGTCTCTTTCTCTCTCAAGAATAAATAAATTAAAAACTTTTTAAAAGGTGAGTTGAAGTACATGACTCTTAAGATCTCTGCCAAATCAATACCACTAGTCAGGCCTGATACCATCCAGGCCACTGTGATTTCCTGCACACTTACCTTTAACAAACTTCATTTTAGAACAGTCGTCATTTGTATTGCTGAAGGTTTGAAACCTGTAGTAAAGTATAAAATCTTAACACCAGTGGTCATCAGAAGTAACTAATAGCTTACTTTCTTTATGTATTTTTTCTTTTTCTTCTGAGTTCTCTTAATGCAAGGTGTTTGCCGTACATTTTAGTGTAATGCTTACGACAGTGCTTTGAGGCGGGCACTCCTGTCCTCACTTGGCATATGGAGGAACTGGAGCAGAGAAGAGCAGCGTCAGGCAGCTGGGGACACAGCTAACAGGCGGGGCCGGAATCCAAGTCTATGACTGGCTGACCAGTAACGCTCCCATCACCGTGGTGCAGGGTCCCCGGGCCACTCCTCATCATCCCCAAACTGAGGACACAGTGCGCAACCAGGAGCTCCACTTAAAACATCCTAAGCAGTTCTCTATCATTGAGCACTTTCCTGAGAGTCTGCTTCCCAGCTGGACACCACCTCCCTACAGGGAAGGAGTTTCCCTACTGAGTCCCCTCTGTGGGACGTAAGCTAAGTTGGTGCTATACTCCAACAGAAGGCGGCTGCATTGCAAAGGAGTCGTTCCTCCTGGTGTTCCCTAGGCTGCAGGTGGGACTGAATCACTTTATTAAAAACCTATGACCATAGGGGCACCTGGGTGGCTCAGTTGGTTAAGCGCCTGACTTCGGCTCAGGTCATGATCTCACGGTTCATGGGTTTGAGCCCCGCATCGGGCTCTGTGCTGACAGCTCAGAGCCTGGAGCCTGTTTCAGATTCTGTGTCTCCTTCTCTCTCTGACCCTCCCCTGCTCACGCCGTCTCTCTCTTTCTCTCTCTCAGAAATAAATAAAACATTAAAAAATTAAAAAAAAACCAAATCCATGACCATAGTACTTTTTTTTGTTTTAAGTTTTAGTATCTATATCTATTATTTTACAAAGAAGCATTGGTCACAGTAAATATTATGAAAGAGATGCTCCAGGAGGCAAAACTTTTCCCAAAATCTATAGATACTGAAAGGTTCTAGCATTAATATTCAGTTGTCTGGGTTGTAACTGAGCACCCTGTTAAACCTAGTTTTCATTGCACTTGCTCATAGCTAATGTAAAGAGCAACGGGGATGAACTAATACTGTCAAGTCAAATAGTGTCGTGCTTTATTTCCCAGTTCGTTGTCCTGAATGAGGGATTCTGCCTGCTTCATTCTCCCATTTCTGAAACCCACCATTCCATTCTCTTAACCATTATCCATGTACCTTAATCAGTATATTCAGAAATTCTAGACTCCTACATGGAATATAAATTTTGCAAGGGGTATGTCAGCAGGAAAAAGTTACCCTGTTTACCACGAGGCTTAACAGACAGGTAAAGTTTGGGTCCTACAGAAAGAAAGAGCAGTGTTGTAAATATTATCAGGGTTATACACTCCGTCCCATTTGTGTTTCAAATTGTGAAATACCTTGTAACCTGATAGGCCAAGTGCTGATAATAGTACCGTTCATTTCTGACCATGATTACAAAAATCTTTTCAGTTAAACTACTCCCTAATGATTCACTTCAGTTCTCACTTTGATAAACAAAGTTTTTTCCTGAATTAGCAATAATACAAAGGCAGCTGATTTTATTTCATGCAATCAAAAATGTTATTGATGCATGCAAGGTGCTTTGTGGGAAGCAAAGTCATGGTCCCTGCCTGGAGGGAGGTGGCAAATTAGTCATTTCTCCTGGCCTGCCTTCTGCAGTGTCCTGATATGCTTTAGAACGACCCCCCAACCACCAACTGAGATCAGAACTAACCTCCCAGAGAAGAGAGCCAAGGTCAGCTTTACCATGAAGAAAACACAAACAGGCAGGTAAAGTTAGTACAAGAAAAAGCTTTCATATGCTGACTGCCAAATGGAAATTACTTGTGGATTATCCAGTTTAATTATTAATGTGAAAAGCTTGAGTAAGTTATATAAATAAGTGAATTAAAGTTAGCATCTACTCTAATTTCACTGAAGGTAGAAAAAAAGGGCAACAGGTCCCAATGACAGTATAAATCCTTTGGGTCAAAATCATAAAAAAGAAACTTCAATACTGCAAAAGTTGGGAGGCCCCTAAAGGTACCATTAACTTGAATTCTGAGGTCTCCGGCTTTGGAAGTTTTTTTAAGAAAAATGTTTCCAGATAACTTGAATCTTTTCTGTGACTCAAGGAAAATGCCTTTCTGATCCTCAAACGGAAGCCACAGATGTTTCTTGTCAAGAAATTGAAGGCACCACTATTTAGTTATGCACAGATATTTTAGAAAGAGGAAGTCACAAGACCTGTCCTTCTAAGGAGGACAAGCCCTCCAGACTGTCTACCTCATTCCTGAATGCTCTTCTGCCATTGTCAACTGAGATCATTCAGGAACTCCGCTATCTGGTTTCTGGTGGCCTTGGCTTCTATCACTTTGGACCTCTCAACCACCTGACCTTGAGAATAAACTAACAGTTGAAAATTCTGCTGTTCTGTGACCCAGGAGTGTGTGGGGTGGGAGGTTGCCTGGGAAGGGATGGGAGGGATGGTGGCAGCCCAGAGGGAAGGAAAACCTAGCCACTAAACCTGACTTCATCCCAGAATCTGCCTCTAGCTGCTTTGGAAGCTTTGTCAAACAGTCTCCCTTCTGGTGATGCAGCCCCTCTGGCTATAGAATTCTGTCATCCATGTGGTTCATGCTAATGACTCCTAGGAGGGTCAGTTTGATTTGGAGACTTGCTCTACCTTAAAGTGTCCATAAAAGTATGATGTTCACTGCTTCCATACTGATTTTGAACACGACTCTTGACTCAACAGTAGATTTCGAGGGAAAAGAGCTAATTAGTAAATTGATGGGAGCCTTCCAGGGAGGCAGCCCTGCTCTGTGTTAGTAACACCGGCAGGTGCTGGGAGAAGGCAAGTAGCACCAACAGGTGGCAGGTAATGGAGGGGACACCCATGTGTTAGCCCACAAAGCTGCCTGTGGTTTGTCTCTACTTGCAAGAAGGTGTGGCATCACCATGAAGGAGCACCTTCAACCAGGTCATGGGCTCTCAATGCAGGCAAAAGATGGAAGCAAACCTTATAGACAGGTGAGCTTTCCGGGGCAGCTGCCAAGGGGACTGTGGACTTTATCTGCCTTAGGGAGTAAAGGAAAGGGGGCAGTAAATGCAGCCACAGTGGACAAAACGTAGTAGGGTAGTCCAGGGCCCAGAGTAAAATCTATAAAACTTGCACTGTGTTCATCTCTAGAAACTGGGCTCAAGTGAACTAAAATATGGACAGGAAATGAAGACCCTACGCATGTGTGCAAATCTACAGGTTTAGGATCCACGACAGACCACTGCAGTCCCACTCATCTACGTTACTCCTCCTAGGACTAGACTTGCAAGAGAATAGAGAGCTTGTTGTTATTATTCCCTGTTTCACAGGCTTTCCACACAGCACTCCCAGGCAACCCAGAACTGTGTTTCCTGTAAGGAGCTGCTAAGCCTGTTTTGTTAACCTGCTAGCAAGCTGCATTGAAAGCTGGCTGTGCTCATAACATAAAGATAAGAAACGAAGGGGTGAAGAGGTGTAATCCTGGTTCTTTTACTTGCTACTGAGGTGACCTTGAGCAGGGTGTCCTCTCCAGCATCTACTGCCTGCTTTGTAAAATGGGGATAAGGACTGAATGAGTTGATAGAGGCAAAGTCCTTACCCAGTGCTAGTACATAGTAGGTGCTTAATAAATATTAGTTATAATAATTAGACATACTTGTATGAGGAATGAAGAATCCAGATGATTTTCCTAAATCATCAAAGCAAGACTAAAATTCAAGTGCTGCCAGAATCCTCAGAATGCAGAGTAATAAGCTCTGCCCTGGAGGGGAAAGGAACACACCAAACAATCCAGATACCAGGGAAATAAGAACATAAGGCATATAGGCTTCTAACTCTCAGGGATCTATATTAACATGAAATTATTGACAACTCAGCCATAAGCTAGAAGAGTGTTACTCTTTCAGAAACCACAGCCCCCACTGCCCAGCTTCCTGCCTCAGTTTCCCCAGCTGGCACCATGACCTATGGGATGATAAAGCATTACGGAAAGAACAGGGTGGGGAATCAATCATGTGGCTACTACTTCGGTGCTCCCTTACTTGGGGCATTTGTTTAACTTCTCTGCATCTTTTTTCACGTCATCTGTAAATCCATGTAATTAGGAAAATTATTTGTTAAGATACACAAGATAACATAGGTGAACATGCCTAGCAGCATACCTGGGTCAACAATAGAGTCTCTCCTTCCTCTGAGCTGTTGTCCCATCTGATGACCCCATCGTGGCGCAGGCTTCATACATGGAAGGGCAGTGTGGGCCCCACTAGAAGTGACCATCCTTGAACACACAGTAGGCATTCCCTGCTCCTGACAGTTGGGGACAGAATCTGAAAGCTTCCCTTTAGCCCTCCTTCAGGCTACAGGGACCACCCAAGGGGAAGGTGGTCCTGCCCACCTGCTGAGGGCAAATGATGGGGCTGCCAGCCTTTGAAACCACAGCGGCCTGGGTTGAAGGACCCAACTGACTGAACAGACTACCATGTTCACCAACCTGAAATCCCCGATTTGCAAAGAAAACCCAGAATCCCCATATGCTCTCTCAGCATCAGGTAGGCCTGTGTGGGTTTTTCAGGTGATTAGGTCAACTATTTTTATTTTTTTCAACCAGTTAATCTCCTCCCCATGAAACCTTTAGCATTTGCAATTTTTTTTTTTCAAAGACCTAGGGAAACCTAATTTGGCACCTCTGCTGTGTTTCCTCTTCCTGTTTCCCATTGCTCGTTTTCTCTCTGTTTTACAGTGTGGAAATTTAAAGAGAAAGTGTATGGTGACAAAACAGAAAACAAAGGAGGAGGGAGTACAGGTGTCCAGGGTTGAGGGTGGGGCCGCAGGGTGCGCCCTCAGCTTCAGATCCAGGTGACTGGGTGATATAGGTGTTTCTTCGCATAGTCACGTCCTGTGAAAGCCAAGTCCAAGGACAAAGGCAACAAGAGTTGCCTGTGGGAACCTTACTTCCATCTCCACCCAAATTCTCAAACACATGCTTGATATATTGGCCCAACCTACTTTCAGGCTGAAGGCTGGGTCACGTAGCCCCAAGAACCAGTCCTCCCTCCACTGCCCCATACTGTGACAGGAAAGCTAAGGCCAGGAATTCCTCTAACTCATCTTGTAGAAAGCAATGCCTCTAAAGCCACAAGCGCCCTCTTGGCCTGGACCATCTGAGAACTGTGGGAAACTTTGCTCTATTCCTGAAGGTACAAATGCTACTTATCTCAAACCTAAAGAAATATTAAAAAAAAAAAAAGAAGAAGAAAATCATTTTAATTGGTACCTGGTATTGTCATGGCATAGATTCCAGCCTTCAGATAGGCCTTCACTGAGATCAGGGCAAAACCCAATCGCTGGTGTGAAGGGCAATGTCTGTGATTGTGGTTAAGACCCGTCTCTGATAAGCAGGACTCAGAAGGACTAAACCTTTAACAGTGACATGGCTGGGAATTAATGCAGGATGGACTCAGTAAGGATATAGCTGAAGGGAATTTTATTTCCATGGCTTTTTTCATGCATGGCATGTGAGCTTAATGGAGAAGGGAGAAGGAGAAAGATGACGGACTAGACTGGAGGGCATGGAAGGCTTCAGTAAGACCAGGGTCAGGAGAGAAGGTTTTGGTAAACAGGAGACAGCAGAGATAAGAATTCGGAAGTTAAGAAAGTTTTAAAAAGGAGAAAGAAAGACGTGTGAAAAGTGGGAAGTCGGCTCTTAAGATAAGATGGAGAGGCCAGAGGAGGAAGGGCAGTTGATAACGAGTATTGATAAAATGAAACTGCTATTTCCATTTGAAAACAAACATGTTTGATGTGCTGGGAATCCTAGCACAGAAGGGTCCATGTGGGGCTGAGGTTCAGGGCACTTGCTGGCACTAGCCCCTCATCACCATCCCCTGTACCTCTGGGCCATCCCGGGACCTTGCCAACCCAAGCAAGCCCTGTAGTCTTTCTCTGCCTTCCTTTTCATCAGTTAAAACTTACTCTTCCTGTGTCTCACTATTTAATAACCTTGGTCTATCATGGGTTAATGAGTGAACTGAATGTCTTCCACTTCACCAATTGACTAATGTGCCATCTATTTGAGAAAATTAACCATGGATAGCCACTCCTGGGCTGTTTGATAATTACTGATTTATTTAATATCTCTGGCTCTCCATTTCCTTAAAAGAGATGGAGTTAATAATACCTGAGAAAGAGGTGATATTTGAGTCAGGCTGCTGAGTGAAAATGGAAGGGGAGGGCTCCAGGGCTCCATACATACAAGGTAGGAGAGGAGGAAGGTTGTCTCAAGGAAATGAATGTAGCGACAAAATTGCCTGATAGACTGCAAGCTGAGTATAATTATGGTTGCATCCTCGAGGGGTAAGGAAGAGCCATGCAACATGTCCCAGAGGGGCCCGGACTTCCTATTATGTTTATTAATCATCTTGATGAAAATGGAAAGTCTGCGTTGATTAAATTCACTAATGATCCTAAACTGAGCAGGGGAGTAAATTCTAGAAACGATGGATTTGTAAGGTGAGTGGTAATATTAATCAGCTCATCTTATGAAAAGGGTGGCAGTAAATGAAATGGGATTTGCCATAGATAATGGCAGTGAGGCATATACCTGGGGGGGAATTATAATGAGCCTAGTTCCAAACTAGGAAGCTTGTTATTTAGGAAATAATAATGGGACGAGAGCTCTAAAGTGGAGAGTGAATAATAAATTAAAAACAAGCTCAAAATAAACTCTCATTATGGATCACAATTTCACTCTCAGCATTTTTGTGCTGGGCTCAGGGAATGTGGAAGAACCTTGGGGTGCACTATTGACATTTTGTAGGCAAGGAAACTGGGACCCACAGAGATTGGGCATGAGTGACTCATCAGAGGTGGCAAAACCCGGGCACACTCACTACTATGTGCCCTGCAACGGTGACACTGGAGATCGTCACTTCTGAGACTCCTACGTGTAACATCACACTCAAAGCCAGCCCCGATCACCCAGCTAGTGAGGAGTTCTCTTTCGCCGTCTCTAGCTTGGGTCCTAGAGCTAGACACTGGCGGAGCAATGGCTAAAACTAAATTCCTGATTCATCTCTTACTCTGTAAGTTCTGAACTGAGCTGTACTTCAAAATTCAAATGCTCAGAAAGCAGAACTGGTTTCTTACCCTGAGTTTCTACCTTGGTTTCCACCACGTTCATTTGAAATCCTTGGACAGCATTAAAGAACAAATCTCCGAAACTCAGAAGTCTCAATAATTTGGGCCTGAGTTATGTACCCTTGGGGAATAACATACATCTTTTTTTTCCTTCAATTGTCCCAATGCAAAGAATTAAAATTAACCTTTGATCACAAACATTTGATAAAAATCTTTCTAAAAATTTCCTGGGACTTCAAATGTTTCTTCTGTTTTCTTTTACTCTTGGTGAGCAAAGTGAATTTTCTTTGTGCAGAAGAAGCAGTGTTGAGGGTGGTCCTGTGTGTGCCAGGTCTGTTGAGCAGGTTGGGGCATCAACCTAAGGAGGGGGTGGGGAGGGAAGACTGGCCTTGGCAGAATTAGGAAGTGTGTGCAGTTGGTCCAGTCTTGGTTCCTTTTACCTCCTTTCCTGTGTCTGTTCCCAGGAACGCTCCTCTGAGTCCTAGCAGGGTGATTTGGGGGACCATCCCATAAGGCTGTGCTGATTGGATGAAATTGGAAGTCCAGGAGGTGCCATTCCCCTTCACAGACTCTGCAGCTCCTCCTGGCCAGCCCCACTACTGACTCAGAATAACTCTGAATTCCTCAGGCCTCTCCTCTTGTCTCCCAGTCTTCCATGGAAATCTACCTGGTGCACTCTAATCTGACTCATGTCCACAGAGCCTAATGGGTCACTGCCCAGGAATTTCCTAAAGACCCACCCATTAGCCTATGCGAATGAATTAAATAGGAAATTTTACAATGGGCCTGAAAGAAAGGTCTCCTTAAGAATGCTCTTCAAATGATCATTGAATAGCCCATAAGGAAGAGTGAGAGATAACATTCACATGCTTGACCAACCATAACCACAAAGTTAGCATCCAGGATCCCATAATTGTTTAATTTGTTCAGCACCTTGCAGCTTGAAGATAGAAAATTCACAGCCTGTGTTTGTTATCACCTCAGAGTGCTGGGTGTCCATAGACCTTTTAGGACAGAAGTGGACAGTTAAAAAACTGATAGATCTCTGTGTATACTGCAACCACACAGCCTGAGGGTGTGGACATACATGGTTAAGAGCTGCGTGAGATCGACAAGAACATGGAACAGTCGAAGGAACACTGGAACCTTGCCTAGATAGCTCAGGTATAACACTCAGCTTTGGTACACGTTGACTGCATAGCCTTGGACAAATTACTTCTCTCTGACTTTGCATGGGTTCCCAGGACATAGATAATATCCACCTCAATGACCTCCCACCGATGACAACAGATAACATTTATTGATGGCTGTTTGCCAAATACTGCTAAATGCTTTACATGCATTACCTTCATTAACCTTATCAACACACCTATTTTGCAGATGAGAACATAGATTTGGAAAGTTTAGGCAATTTACTTAACTCTCCGTGCTCAGCAAGTGGCAGATATGGGATTCAGACTGAGCTTGACAGAACGTAGAATCCGAAGTCTGGTCGGTACGCCTTGGTGTGGCAGGATCCTGCAAGCTGCAGGGTCATGGCATCACATCTCCAGGTCACGGATTGCTGTCTGGAGCTGAGTGAGCCTGGGAGTGTGCCCTCACTTCCATAGCCTCCATGGGGTACTCATTACCCTTCACAGACCTCACTGACAGATACGGTGATCTCCTTGCTGAGTAAACTAGTGATTTTAGTCAGAAAGGAAAACAGCTGCAGAACAGAGAAGCCCGGGCTACACCCAACCCTTCTGGTCAGTCCCCTCTGTCTGTTAGGCTGAAGGCCCAGGGATGAGTCCACATTTTGCGGACTCTGAGTTGCTTCAATTTTGGAACCTTTTTTACACAAAGAAACAAAAACATGAATTCAAAAAGTAGCTGTGGGAAAACTGTAGAGATGGAGCTTTGGTTAGTAGTTGGCAGGGGTTAGGAAAAGAAAAGCTTATGACAGAGGTTGTGTTTGTAAAGGGGCAACAGGAGGGAACCTTGTGATGGTTGCATACACCTGCCAATGGAGTCGAATAGCATAGAGCTCAATACACAAATGTGTGCATATAAAATCGATGAAATCCAAATAAGATTTGTGGTCATTATCAATGATAATTCTAGTTGTGATCTCATACTATAGTTTTGCAAGCTGCTACCTATCCCTGGGGTAAAGTGGATGAAAGACACATGAGTTCTCTCTGTATATCTCGCAACTACATGTGAATCTACAATTATCTCAGAAAGCTCAATTATTTTTTTAAAAAAAGGATAAAAGTAGAATCAGATAATCCAAAAAAGGGGGGGAGGGCAGAGTATAGAGGTTTAGCAAGATGCTTGAACGTGTAAGCTTTGCTGACTTAATGGTAAATCTATCTCTGGTCAAAAAGGCAGTTTAGAGCCCTATGTGAATGTGTACACTTTCCAGGATTATCTGCTTTAACCATGAGGAAGGTCAGTTGATTTAAAATAAACAGAAGCTACTTACCCACATATATAGGTTGACTCCACTCACTCCAAAACCCCATCTGTCTGCACACAGAGCTCACTGTGGCTCTCACTTGAATGGAATACTTAGAAATATCATCAATTATTGAGGTGAATGTATTTGTCGTAATTTTTTCTGTCTAAATGGAGAAAAAGAGCACAATAAGACTCTCTCGATGCAAAATTTAAGTAATGCCAATTATCAGAAAAGAAGGTCATACATAAGTAATCTGACTCACTTTCATATGACCCTTTTAAAATCAACAGGACACACATGGATGAGTTGAGTCTAGAATGCTTCAGTAGAGATGTGTCACAGTTACCCTTCAGGGGAAAGTGATCTTGTAACCAAAATGAATAAAAAGTCAATGGTAAGTTCTAGATGATTTATCTGGGTCCGTCTGATGTTTCCAAATGAAAAGACTGGGGTGGCCTATAGCAGAATGCATAATCCCCCTCACCTTGTCCCTCCATATTCTGTAGCCATATTACTAAATACTATTTCTTGGTTTCCATCCTATCCAGCAGGCATCGGCACACTACAACGTGTGGGCCAGTCTGGTCGGCCATCTGTTTTTGTAGAGCCTGAAGGCTAAGAATGGTTTATATGTCTCTAAATGATTGAGAAATATCAAAAAGAGTATTTCATCACACATGAAACTGAAATTTCAGTGTCCACAAATAAATTTTTACTGGAACACACCCATGCCTATTTACATATTATCTATGGTTGCTTTTGTTCCACAATGGCAGAGCTGAGTAATTGGTACAGAAACCATATGGCCTGCTAAGCCTAAAATATCTGGCCCTTTACAACAACAACAACAAATCCTGATCCCTGATGTACAGGAAGGTCTCAAACACCTGGAGACCAGGGAAGAGGAAAAACAGAGTCAGTGAATTTAGGAAAGGCTGTGTTTGAATCCTACACCCCCAAACTACCTGCAGGGCAACTTCCTTGACCCCTCTGAGCCTCTGTTTTCTCATCTGTAAAATGGGCAAAACAGCATCTAAGCATGGGTTATTGAATTAAATGCAATTCCTTATGTAATTCCAGGTTTAAAGATGTAGTAGGTCGAACGCTACGAAAACTGCCAATAGTCAACCCATTTTTGATGAGCAAAAACAACGTTGGTTCAATATAATAATATGTGCTTGGTAAATGCGAGTTTGCCACTAGAGCAACTAGTGGTCTGGTGTTGAAACGAGGCTATTTTCTCACAAATGAGACTTTCTCTGACCTTCTCTCTCCCGGTCATTGTCCCCACCAGGACAACCCTTTGTGCCCCAAACTAGAGATGTGACACCTGCATCTTAAATTCTTCTGGGCTTATTTCTCCTTTATTCACCCCACCCCATGGGCACCGCCTGATTTTTCTTGCTCTCTTTCACTTGGACAGTTGCCACAGCCATTAACCCAACGCGCCTATGTCCACATGGCCGCTCCACCTGTGTCCAGCTTTCGTGCTGCTCCCAAAATTATTCTCCAATTTTGCAGATGTGGTCACAGTTCTGAATGAATAAAACTCTCCAATGGCTTTCAGTACCGAGGGCTATGGTTTTAAAAAGAGAAACCACTCCTTTTTTCTTTTCTTTTCTTTTTTTTTCAAAATTCCAGTCATTCTGGGAGCAGTCCCAGTGTAGAATCTAGAGTTATTATTCCAGTGTTGGCTTTATGTCCAGGCCGACTCAATTACCGCCACTTGGCTGAGGGAACTATGCTCTTTTAAGCCTTTGAGTTATGCCTCTGCCTAGACCCCTGCCACTTAAAGTGTGGTTGGCCGCCTGGTGGGGGTCAGGAGCTGTTTATTACTGATCTGCAGTGAGGTAAATACAGAAATGGACACAATAATTTAGGGGCTTTTGTAGCAATGTGACATCCCCACAACATCCAAGCTGGTGACTGGGTGTGTCTCTGGGTATATTTGATTTTCCTAGCATGTCATTTTTACCCTATTTTCCAAAAGAAACAATTAGAAATTCAATTAGAGATCTAATTAGAAGTTAAAAACTAAAATAAAGACATCTAGTCTTTTAGCATTGGTATTTCGGGGATCACTGGCTACACACTACCCATCTTTTGTGATTTCACTCAGTTCTTCTCGGCGGGGGCACTAGCTGGTTCCTTTGCCCAACCCCTCCTTTGCACCCCTTGTTGGCCCTTCCTCTGAGGTAGTGAGTGTGTCCACTAGACTAGGCCTCTCGATGGCCGCGCCAGTATCTTATCTTTCTTTACCTCCCACCTAGAAACCAAGTTGTAAATATTTGTTGCATCAGATCGGAAGGAATTGAATTGGCTTTGCCTTCTATCAGTGAGACATAGGTTGTTAAACCCCACTTCCCTAGAGCTTTGCCAACTTGGTGACGTTGGGCAAGTGGCTTAATCTCTGCCTCACTTTCCTGTGTAATGGGGATGATAATTACTTAATGGAGTTACTGGGAAGATGGAATAAATTAGCATAATAAAGTTGGACACATAGTTGAGGTTTCATAAAAACTGGCTTTCCTTTCAGTTTCTGTCCCTTGAACTTTTTGTGCATTAATGCTAAAGAGTATATTTCAGTTGTGGAGAAACACATAAACATAAAATTTACCGTCTGAACTACGTGAGCACATTCGCACTGCTGTGCACCCAGTCTCCGGCACGCTTTCGTCCTGCAATACCGAAACTCTACTCATTGAACAACAGCTCCCCCCAGGCCCCTTCCTCCCAGCTCCGGGAAACCACCATTCTGCTTTCTGTCTCTCTGAATTTGACTACTCTTGGTGTGCCGTATAAGTGCGACCCTACAGTATTTGTCTTTTTGTGACTGGTTTATTTCACTTAACATCGTGTCCTCAAGGTTCATCCAGGTAGTAGTGTGTGTCAGAATCCCCTTCCTTCTAACGGCTGAACAGTAGTGCCTTATGTGTCTACATCACAGTTTGTTTATCCATTCGTCATCTGTCAGTGGGCACTTGGGTTGTTTCTTCCTTTTGGCTCTTGTGAATAATGCTGCTATGAACAGGGACGTACAAATTTCACTTTGCGACCCTGCTTACAATTCTTTGGGATACATACCAAGACGTGGAATTGGTGGAATCTATGATAAATTTATTTTTGATTTTTTGAGAAACTGCCATGCTGTTCTCCATAGGGGCTGCAACATTTTATATTTGCACCAAAAGTAGTGCGAATGTGTTTTTATGTGATCCTTTGTGTTATTTTGAACCAAAAGTATGTCCATTCAAGACAAAAAGCCAGTAAAGCTTGGTTTATTTTTACAAAACTTGGGTAGATATAAGTTACCTTTGACCTTGTTAGTTTCAAGCTGTAACCACAGCTCTTACTGAATATAATTTTTTAAATGTTTCTAAGAGAATGCTATCATCAAATATTGGAATGATCTGAAGAATTACCTGGGAATAATTTTTCCTTGTGTTGTAAATTTTCACTTCATATTCGAAGCAGTGAATTGGAAAGGCAGAAACTGGTTTTTCCCACTGAATTGAAAGACCCAGTCCTTCAGTCTCTGCTGTGACATTCACTGGAGGATTAACGCGATCTAGGTTAGAGAATGAAAGGTCAGTGATCTGGGCTGATAAATCCAACCCACTCACACTCCCCAAGGCATTTCTAAGATACAACCTTCTCAAGTATCTACCTTCAGGATTTAATTAACTAATCTCCAAGTCCGAGGGCCCCAGTGGCTCACAGATGACTCCCATAGTTATAGCACCTAAGAGATCCCTCCTCTAATCTTAAAGCATTCCTCTTCCAAATGGCATTGAAGGGTTGAGTCCCCTGGCTGTTCAGCTCATTGCAAGACCCATCACAGCATCCCCGCTTCTCAAGCTGGATCGAACTAGGTAAACCTGACCCTAGAGACAAACCCTGAAGCTTCCACCAAGCCCTGCCTCTACTGAGCAGGTGTGTGGCTCTGGGTAAGAATTTCCTCATTCTGAGCCTCGGTTTTGTTTCATTTTATCTTGTTTTGATTTGTTTGGGGGTGGGGATGGAGTGGGAAGGTTCAATTTTCTCTGCATAAAAAGGATGGGCGACATTTGTCTAACAATTCTAGAGTTCTTTCTCCTGAGTAATCACTTGATTATCTTATAGCCTTGTGATGTGGGCGGACATGATTTTTAAGCAATGCTCTTATCTCAGGCTCTGTGACTTAGATCTCATAATGATTGAATCATAGGGACAATCTAAGAATGGGACCTATTGGTTCCAGAGCCTGCCATTCCCTAAGCAGAAAAAATTTTAACCAAGAATGTATTTCTTTTAGTAACATGAGGAATTTCTCTCAAAGAAATGAAAATCATACAGGAAAATGAATTTCTGTGGTCTGTATCAGGTTGCACCCACTTTCATATTAGTATTGTTTCCCATGCCCTCCTCAGCAGTTTTTATTATTTATTTTTAGAAAAGTGACATAGTTAGGTCATCTGAGAAATAGACTGTTGAATAGAATTACATAACCTCTTTAGTGAGATAGTTCCTTAAAGTTACATACTTCATTTGATAGAGATATAGATAAATCATGTCCCTTTAAATAATACCTTGTGTATTTATAATTATGTGTAATTACCAGGCATTGTTCTAAGCACTGTAGAGATATTAACACACTTATTTTCTCACAAAAATCTTGCAGGAAATATTAATTTATCCCCATTTCTTTCTGATGAGAAGACCGAGGTACAGAGGAATGACTAACTTGTCTACAGTCCCTCTAGTCAGTGGAGGAGCAAAGACCCAAGCCAAGGCAGCCTGGCTCCACAGCCCATGGCCATAAATATGCTACCACTGAAATCTTGGGTGTTAGTTAACAAGAATGCTACATGAAAGACTCCTGATGAGGTTCATGAATACAAGCATCTAGGATGAAGGAGACTACAGTATATCTATTTTGTGAATGGAGCCAATGAAACCTTAAATAATATGTTGAGATCTGAGAATCCTATGCTGAGAGAGACATTTTAGGACCACCCAGAGGAGACAGACCACCATGGCAAAGGGTCCTAAGGGGAAAGCATGAGGAATTCGGGGTGGGAAGCTTGGGGAAGAGAAAGCTCAGGATGAGAAAGCTTGCCATCTTTTGCTAGCTCTGAGACCATCTTGTGGGGAAAGGGATGAGAATTACTTGGAGGTACCACTCCATCGCAGCACCAGTGGGTAGAAACTTCATGAAATGAGTCAGAGGTAAGAGATGAAAGAATGCTCCCTTCAGCAGTGGGTTCACATTCCCTGGTTGAGTGATTCTCGCATGGGAGAGATTCTGTCCCCCATGGGACACTTAGAAATGTTGGGAGAGATTTTGTTGTCACAACTGTGGGGAGGGTACTACTGGTCTACTAGGAAGAGAGGAGGGATGCTGTTAAAAATCCTGCAAGGCACGGGACAGGCTCCCACAAAACAGTTATCCAACCAAAATGTTCAGTATTGCTGAGGTCGAGAAAGCTTGCCCCTATGCTTGTCAGGCAGGGGACAGATAACCACTTAGCATAGGAAAATTAGTCAAACGATGTGATCTTTATAATCCCTTCAAAGCTGAGATTCTACAATTTGGTTATTCCAGCTTTGAGTTAAGTCTACCTTACCAATTGCATGAAGAGCAAACAGCTGATCAAAAGGCTTGATTGTAGCATGCTTGCTTGAGCCATTAGCATGCACTGCGAGTGGCTCACTCCCTCTGCTACTGATAAAAGTCCTTGGAAACCAGCATGCAGTATTTCTGTTCAGGGAATCTTTCCTGTACTCCTGGCATTCTTCGGTCCAGGAGCCATACCTAAATCGAAACACTCATAAGTTTTTAAGACTATAGGAAATGGTGTATTTGCATAAGTAACAACAGGTCCTCACCTATAGTAGAGGAAATACTGTGTATCCTCAGGGGCATCCTTGCCGGCTAGCCAGCTGCAGTGAAGAGAAACTTGGTATGGCCTTAACGGAGTACGATTATTCACTGTGGTGTTTGTGGTACAGGTTAAATTCATGATTGAGGTTTCAGGAGACCCTAGATGACCAATAAGATGGTCAAAAATAAGAACAAAACATTGTCATGACAGTGTTTAAAATTTTGTACTTCCTCTGAAACTATATTGACAGGGGACATCTCACCATGAAAAGTAAGTAATCGTTAGCACAAATTTATTGATATCTATCTGTGAAGGACCAGCTCCCTGGGGGATGAAGCTAGGATTATAAAGCCTGAGTTTCTGACGTTCAAAAACTTCTGTCTGGGGCATGTGGGTGACTCAATCTGTTAAGCCTCTGACTTTGGCTCAGGTCTTGATCTTGCAGTTTGTGAGTTCAAGCCCCACATTGGGCTCCACACTGACAGCTCAGAGCCTGGAGCCTGCTTTGGATTCTGTGCCTCTCTCTCTATCTGTCCCTCCCCTGCTTGTTCATTCTCTCCCCCCCCTCTGTCTCTCAAAAATTAATTAATTAATAATTATTATTTTAAAAATACCTTCTGGCTACCTGGGGCTAAGGGGTATATATGTGTGATATATAACAATAGATTGTCATTCAGAGCTTGGTGTCCAGCAACCTTGGTCTTCTAATAACACATCTTTCACATGTGACACTTTGAACCCCACTCTTCTGGGCCTCAACCTTTGCAACTGTAAATGAGAGAGTTGGGAGAGGAACGTCTCCAGAGCCACTTCCATCCTAGAATCATGGGAGTCATTGGGCTGCACGCAAATGTGTCGTGAATAACACAGATTGCTGCCCAGAAGGAAATGGGTTCTGGCAACACAGCATAATAACAACTCCTCTTCGGAGATGCCGCACACTCACATATTGAAGGCCACTTCAGCATGCAAAGATATTAGGGAATCTTGTGATTTTCCACCAAACCAATTATGTTCCTTTCCCCCAGGATTTCCAAAGATTATTTGGCGGGAAAGCCTTGTTTTCATTTCAAACTGCATTGTCAGCACATTAACAGGTGCTGTTCAGAACACACCGTGTTGACCCTGGCCTTGTGGTTGCTCAGAGGAGGGAAGGAGCACATTGGGCTGAGGGTCCAAGAGGACCTCATCAAAGTGAGAGCCTTTTGATTGAATCTCAAATGACAGAGGGGGTCTCATTCGCTTAGTTTAAGTCAATTGTATGATGAATTTATCACTGCCGGCCAGTGTAGTTCGAGGAGAAGACTGCAGTGAACTTAGACAAAAGGGACATTGGCTACTTTGTATTATTACCACGCACTGTCAGAGATGTTCCTTTCTATATATCCATATACAACAAACATGCATAGATTTATGTATATGCCTTGTAGAAAATGTACTGTCCATGCACTAAATGACCAGATGCTCCATGCCCAAAGCATCCTTTAGAGTCTCCGCCCATCTGTTTGTTTCCCAGCTCTCTTCCAAGGAATTATTTGGTATAAATTCAGTTTGGTTCAAGGGAGAATCAACTTTGCATTAGTGTCAATGTATAGTGTCATGCTCAGAGAATAATTAGAATTGCAGAAATCTCATTCTGAAGGACGCATTACTGGTAGAGTCCTGTTACTTATTGAGGTGTGAAAAAGTAGTTTAAGGTAAGACACACAAAGGTCTGTATCCTGAGTCTCCTGTGGATCACTGTCTGTACTCGGAATCAAGGCCATTGTGAATTGGCTGCTAAATGGTCTAGGCCACGTGTTATGATGAATAAATGGGCAGATCTTTATAATGCTGCTCTCAGCCACACACGCAGTTCAGGAGGTATGTGGCTTTTTCATTCAGGGATGTGACAAGTCAGTGGTTGAACGATGACCCATGGGCCAGACTGGCTAAGACAACTGTCATACCCCGGGACTTGGTGAACCTTCTCTACTTTCTCTGGTGTGTGTTTCCAAGGGTTTCATCATGAGTATCACTGATTCTAAGTATTGGACACCCCAGCTTTCCTCCAAAGGACAGTATAGAGATAGTGGGAGCTGTCTCCTTTCTTCATGGCAGGTTGTTCAGTCTTGTGGCTTCTATGAAGCATCAGCTTTCTTCAATTTGGTATGTAAAGTCATAGAATGCAGAACTACACACACACACACACACACGCGCACGCGCGCGCGCACACACACATACACACACACACACCTTGTTCTCCTGGCTGTAATAAAGCATGAGACACTGTCCCCGCTCCCAACAGGCTCATAGTCAAAGGGGGCAGGATCTAAATCTATTTATTTGTGAAGGATAATGTCATATGTGCCAAATGAGTAACACAGCCCATGAATGGGTTCTGGGGAGGAAGAACATTCTTCAGTGTATATAGGATGCAAAGTGAAAAGGCTTTATAGAGGAGGTAAGACTCGATCTGGGCTTGGACGTGGGAAGGATTCGTATGGGCTTGAATCCAGGAAAGCAAAGCCTCCAAAGCAAGAATGAGCTGTTGTGTGGGGGTCAAGTTTAGAAAACTGGCTGAGAAAAACAGAGGACTCACGTAGGGTGTGGTTGGAAATGTCTTAGACCTGATCGGCCCTGATTCCATGTTGAGCCTGTGACTTGAAGCAAGGCAGTGAGAAGTGTAAGCTAGGTCTGCAGGGATGCAGCACATGGGATTGGAGGGTTATGACATTAAGACGTGACCACAGCCTCAGGACGTTAACGAGGAGGTAGAGTACCTCACAGGAACTGCTGACTGACTACAGAAAAGAAAAGTCAGTTGTCCAACTTCACTGTATCTGCAAAGTCAGGAATCCAACGCAAGGCTGTTAGGAGCCTGCCTTACCAGGTGGGGCTTTAAGCTCAGCAGAAACCCAGCTGCTTGCTGGGAGGGGCTGGCCGTTCCAGGGGACCGTCTGCACACTTGCTGAGAAGCCTTTATGAAGAACGGTTACACGTTTGCTTTCAGTGTTCCTGGTTTCATACTAAAAATAAACCCCACAAGTCATGATACATAAAAGGGAAAGAGCATTAAGAGAGCTATTTTAATCCAATAGCCATTTTCTTCCACTTTTTAAATGGCACATAAATAAAATGCAATTAAGTAGTTCGGCTAGATAAAAATAATTAGGCCCATGGTTTCATAGGTACATATGTGCTTATCCCCAAACTCATCGAGTGATGCAGATATGCACAGCTTTTTTTGCACACCTTTTGTCTCTCAACAAAGTCTGATTTTAAAAAATGAGAGCCTCCTTGGGATTCTTTCTCTGCCTCTCCCCCACTTCGAGTGTCTCTGTCTCCCTCAAACAAACTTTTAAAAAGTACGATAGTAGGAGAATTCCTCAATGATACATGAAGACATTCCTATGAGAACAAAATACTATAATTAAGGCACACATTTACTACAACCATCATTTCTAGTCCCAGTCTCTTCCCCAGAGGTAACTTTCTAAAGGAAAATTCTCTAGAATTCTGTATTGACTGAAAAAAATAGTTACTACTGTTTCTCTCTGTTTGATTTTACTGCACACCTCCTAGGTATCAGATGCCTTAACATATGCCCTGCAGTGGGTTACCCCAAAATTGCATCTCTCAGACCTAGAGTGGCCCAAGGTTGCCCAGATTTAAACTTGGCCTCTGTGGGCACAAACTCACAAACTCCGTGAGTGAGTTTCTCTTCTCCCTCCTCCCCTTTTTGTTGAATTCCATTCAATAGGGAAAATGCAGTCAAAATGAAAATTTGCCTCTAAAGAAAGACGCCGTCAGAACAAATACTTACATCTTCTTCTTGTGGAGCATTTATTCTCACGTGATAGCCTAGCTCTATATTCGTTGGCTCTTGATCGGGATTTGATTCCCAATGCAAAAGAACTTGCGAAAGGCCAGTAACTTTGATGGTGAAGTTGGTAGGTGGGAGAAGTGAAGCTGTTAATTAAAAGGACCAACATGATATTCAATTGTATGGACATAGCAGTTTAAATTTTAAAAACATTTTATTGTATAGTACAGGATTGTATGATTATTAGAATAAAGAAAACTGAAATAATTTTGGAAAAAGTTGCTTTAAAACTGCTTTTAACTCTGTATCTTTCTAATTTTGCCCAAGTGTTTACCTAACATATAGGCATTTTACTGAAATATGAGTATCTTAGTATTCATTATAACCATACTTTTCAAACTGAGGGCCATTTATCTATTAATTGGGAACACTTATTGGTGTGTGGCTAGAATTTTTTGTAATGACATGTAAGAAAATAGAATAGAAAATATCACGGTGCTTGAAATATAATTACTATTTCGTGAACCTCTTGTTTCTACTATATGAAGCTACTTCAATATTTGTGTATGCACTGGTTCATGATGTAAAATGAATTTATTTCTCATTATGAATCAAAGTCAAAAAATTTGACATGTAGAGAAAACAGCGTTCTTTTTTTCGTTAATGAACCACTCTGTTTTCAAAATAAAAGCTTTCCTTTAAATTACACAATCAGGGGCGCCTGGGTGGCTTAGTCGGTTAAGCGTCCGACTTTCGCTTAGGTCATGATCTCGCGGTTCGTGGGTTCGAGCCCCGCGTCGGGCTCTGTGCTGACTGCCAGCTCAGAGCCTGGAGCCTGTTTCAGTCTGTGACTCCCTCTCTCTCTGACCCTCCCCTGCTCACGCTGTCTCTCTCTCTCTCTCTCTCCTAAAAATAAATAAAACATTAAAAAAAATTAAAAAAAAATAAATTACACAATCAATGCCCGTTCATTTTTGAAATTTGGGAAAGCGCAGGTGAGCAAAAAACAAAATTACCTATAATCCTGCAACTGAGAATAGTGTTCATGTGTGAGATAACTTGTGGTTAGTGGCTACTATACTGGACAGCGTGTATATAGAACAGTGTCATTATCATAGAAAATTGTCCTCCATCAGCATTCAAAAGTCTCTCATGGTTTGCTCTTTGGAGAAGTGTCTGTTCATATCTTCTGCCCATTTCTTCACTGGGTTGTTTGTGTTTCGGGCGTGTAGTNAAAAAAAAAAAGAAAATTGTCTTAGACAACACTACATAGGGACCATGTGACAATTTTCTTCTCTTAGACTCTGTCAGTGTGGCAAAACCATGGATCAGCAAGTTTCTGAACCGCACAAGGTGGGAGTTTTTTATTCTTTGGTTATGAGGACTTGTAACCATCCCCTTGCACGGGATAGCATTCCACGTGCGGTCACCAGCTCCGGCTTTATTCCATAGGGCCGCATAGTGCCCGTACACCGCATCCGGAGTATGGTTCCTCCTGGAGCATAACATTTGTGTTCCAGTCAACTTTGCTCTCTTAAAGTATGGCATGTTTAAAGAGTTTGTATTCCGATATGAATAGATATTCTCCTTTAAAAAAAATCCACACAGAATTTCCTAATAGAGGATTATTTGGGAGAACATAATGCCATCATTTTGGTAATGCATTATTTTCCAAGAGACACTAGAATTTAATAGATGGTACCCACGTTTTTTATCAGCAAGTGAGCCAGCTCTCAGTATCACCGTAGCCCCCAGGAGAATCAGTAATGCAGGTGCCATAATAATCACATCCTACAGGAAACAGAAGGACGAAGATCCAAATCACCACCCAGTGCCATTTTTAGGAAAAACTGGCAGCTACCTTTTAACGTAAAATGTAGCCATTTGCCTATTTAACAAACAGTTATGAACAACCTGTTATGTGCTAGAAATACAAGTACGAACAAACAAATCTTTTTTTTTTTTTTAATGTTTTATTTATTTCAGAGAGAGAGCGTGAGCAGGGGAGGGTCAGAGAGAGAGGGAGACACAGAATCTGAAACAGGCTCCAGCTCTAGCTGTCAGCACAGAGCCTGATGTGGGGCTCGAACCCACGAACCCTGAGATCATGACCTGAGCCGAAGTCGACACTTAACCGACTGAGCCACCCAGGCGCCCCTCAACCGAACAAATCTTGAGTTTTATCTCTCAAATGTAGATCCATAGCTGGAGGGGCTAATGTAAATGAAATGGAGACTAGAGAATGAAATGTAAGTGAATACTTGCAGTCCGGTTAAACCCTGTTGCATTAAAGGTGTGAATGGAACACCGCAGGAGTTCAGAGACTTCCGAAATGACTCCTGAGGAATTATCTAGAGTTCTTTTTTTTAAAAATATAATTTATTGTCATATTGGCTTACACACAGTAGCCAGTGCTTCATCCAGAGTTCTTGACACACCCAAATGGGAAAGGCACTCGCAGGGGATTGCAGGGGGAAGGCAAAGCCAGAGGAGCAGAAATTACGTTGGAGACGTACTGAGTGGGAGACCACAGCAGATCTTTGAAGAGTAAACTTTCTTAGGCACAGTTAATCAAACTGAAAATAAATCCCGTAACAATTTTCAATAATGAGCATTTAAATATGGGCCCAGAAGCTGAAGTCTAAAAGAATCTCAATGTGGGAAAGAGAAACTTTGTATCACAAACCTCGCAATAAACTTCTGGTACTTTGAGCTTTGGAGAGGCTGAGTTTTTTGATGAATCCTAACCCGGGCAGGCCATAAAAGGAATACGAAACAGAGTTACGGCCCCAAGGAAAAATAAAACCGTATTTACACCTACTTGAAATCACTGGACAATGAAAATGAATGGAGATATAAAAATGTTCTAATAACTCCATGCAGCAGTCTGGAGAGAGTGGGTATCATGTCAGCATCTTGTTTTACAAGATGTCAAAGAAGGGAATTGATCCCTTGCTGGGATTTATACGTTAGAAATCTTGAGTATTTCTTCTGAAAATATGGAAAGGCATTTCTCATATGAACTGGACTTCAAGGCATAATATTAACAGCCTCTCCTGTTGTGCACCACGCTTACTTTGACAAAGCACTTCCTCCTATTACCTCCCGTGCATCCCCTTTGATTCAGTGGGTGGCCCACATGGTTTTTAGTCAATTTACAATGAAGAAAAGGAGTCTGAAGGGTTAAATAATTTGCCAGTGATCAAACAGCTCATAAATTATGGAATTTATACCCAATCTTGGGTTTTCCAACAGTAAAGTCTACATTCTGTACTAATTTAAATGACTTTTAGTTTTCAGTTTAAAAATTTATTTAAAAAGGAGCGCCTGCCTGGCTCAGTCTGAAGAGCATATGACTTTTGATCTTGGCCCCCCATTGGGTATAGCAATTACCTAAAAATAAAACCTTAAAATATTTATTTAAATGGGCTGGTATTTTGCAAACATAGTGCTGGTAGAACCACAGAAGATAGACTTTAGCTAAAAAGGCAAAAACAGAACAAAACAAAACAAAAACAAAAAAACAAAAAAACCCAGAAACAAAAACAAAAATATACCATTTTGAATCATTATTTTTTAGCTTACTATTTAACCAGCTTACTACTTAACTTACTACTATCACTCTTAACTTGGTAATGAAATTAGTAAAATATCACAATATAGAAGACAGAGACAATACAAATCATTCAATTTCTTTTTCAAATTTAAGTATTGCTAATCAGAATTACGCTACTTGTGTGAAAAATAATTTCTTTTACTCTGATTCCATACTGGGCAGAAACAAAATTTTTAAAATGGCAATGACCATAAAAGCAGGTTTTTTAATACTTTGAAATTTTTTAACAATTAAGAATGTTAAGGAGTTAAAGGGAAGCATTAGCAATTTACTGAACCTGAGAAGCAAAGACGCAAAACTAAAACCAAAAAAAAAAAAAAAAAAAAAAAAAAAAAAAACCTTTAACAAATAACACTGCTCTCCAACTTGAGAAGGTCATGTCTTTGAAATGTCAGCATTTCCTGAAATGATATCATATATGCTCTAACTTTGCACTAATTGTCATTAATAGGAATTCTAGGTTAGAAAAAAAATGCGAAATTGGTATTCCCTAGTGATTTTTACTGACAAAGTAAATAGTAGGTTGTAACCAAACAGCTATATTTGTCCTTCTCAGTTAAATAATTGACGTGATGAAACTGTTGAATACCTAAGTGGGGAGATAATTGAATATTTTACATAACCAAGCACCTCCTCTTTGAATTTGTTGTGTATTGATTGTATAGCTACTGAAAATAGAATTATTTTTCATATTTGGTCACTCACAAGTTTTTCAATGCTAACTTTTTTGCTATAAGACAGCCGTGTGCTTATTTTCATATCTCATTGTGGTATTTTCTATTCAAGGAGGTGATGCTTTTGAAGGGAAATCAATGGTCCTATAGACAACACAAGATACTCCAATAAAAGTCTAAATATTAAGGAGAATGACAATTTTTTTGTGAGCCAGATTAAGTTCCCCTGAAGACTGGGTATTACTGGAGCTGCAACTGATGCATATTTTCCGCAATCCTGTGCATTCTCTGTGCCTTGAAAGCTCTTCCAGCTTTTGTCCATGGCCCCTGAGTATTTCTGGTCCCAGGCATAGCAATTACCCTTTCTGGAAAAACAACCCACATCTCTCTGGGCCATGTCTTTAATCCAAAGATACTTTGTTCAATAGATGTCAACTGGGCAACATTTCATTGTGCAAGAAAGAGCTACATCTTAGCTTAAAAATACATCAAGATGGCAATATGATCAACTATTTCTCATGGCTGCCAATTAAAATCCACAAGAATGCTATGAAGTTGTTAAAATAAGATTCAGATTAAGCAGAAGGAAGAAGACATGGGTTGCCTGCCTACAGTTCTTAGACATACAAGCTCAGCCTTGTAGAGATATCATAGGCTGTCACATATTCGTGTGACATTTCATCGAGTCAATCTAAAATTCCTCGAGTCCTCTCTAAGAATTTGGCTTCCGGTAAGTGTTAGATTCTTTGAAATTTGGAAGAAAGCAGGAGTACAACCTCTCGCACTATAGATGTTTCCAGAGAGTTGAGTAAAGTTTTGGCAATTGGCAATGGATTTCCCCAGTGTTCCTAAGAATTGGTCAAATTCTACTGAAGTTCAGACTTAAAAATACTTTCCCCTCTTTTTTTCTTTTCAACTTTTTTTTTTTTTGCCTGGGGCATTTGTCTTATAACCAAAGTTATATATGCAACCTTGTTTTTAGAGCATTTTTGAGTCAGTTGTGGTGACATCTAATTCCAAACTCAACCTCAGTGCACAGAAATTGAAGAGCAACTGAGAGGATTCATGCTCTGTTAGGCTCTTAAAAGTAAAGAGTTGACCTTGTACTTCCTCTTTTTTTCCTGTACAGTGTAATCAGCAATAAAATTGATTGAGGGAGGAAGAATAAATACATAAACCAAGGTGTAAAATGCAAATGACACCTTTAGCCCTTAGGTATATTGCATTATCCTCCCCCCCACCCCGCCCAAAGAAAAACTGTGGAGGCTTCCTAAAAATATAAATGAGTTATAAGGATTCTGTATAATGCATGCAATTTTTCCCTAGTATTCCTGGATTTGGGTTAATTGTCTGAAGTAGTCATAAAATGTAGCTCACAGGTTCAAATTGTTGCCCTACCCAGACATAAATGATCTTCTGCCAATGGTGTTGCCAAAATGAGCAGATGGAAAATGAAGTTAGAAGGACTTGGCTGCTAATCTCCCAAAGTGGCTCAATGTCTGCCATATAATCGAACGTGGTGCGATTTGTCATCCCGCCTCCAGGATCCCCTATTCCCGGGCTTACCTGCCTCTGGCGATCCTCTTTTCTCCAAGGACCATGCTCAAAAGGAGAGGGTCAAGGCCAGGTCCATCCTAGCTGTGTTCGGCTGCAGCCCCAGCACCTAGCACAGTGTCAGACACAGGGCAGATGCTAAAAGTGCCTGGCCCTGTATAGAATAGACGCAAATTAATACACTAGCCCCACCAGGTCAAGCCCTGTAGGGTAAAACCTATAGCATGCGGGCGAAACAGACCAGAGCACGGCAGGCTGGGAGCCTGCAACAAGCCTGGTCTGTTTGCAGGAAGGTGTGATACATTTGGTACCTTGCCTAAAAATTTCCCTAAGCAGCATTTTAAGTACCGAAAACAAATGAGGTGATTTGATGTTCAAATGTTTACTATGTTTTGAAATGCAGACTGTTCACCAATAGCTACATACATTAATATATTTTTCAATAACTATGAAGGGGGACATAACCTTTCCTACAAAATAAAAACTGTACCAGCCAATGACATTTTTGGCATGATAATTCATTAAATTGCGTATCAAACACGTTGATCAGTAATGACTATGAAAGCAGTCACTTTTCATATGTTTATGAATGTTCGGTTTGTGGGGTATTGAAGTATTTTGATTTTTTCTCTCTCCGTTTTATTAAATTTTCCCTTCAATCCATTTCTTCTGTGTGTGTGTGTGTGTGTGTGTGTGTGTACATATACATGTTTGTTACTTTGGGTGAATAATTAACAAAACCAAGTGAGATATTTCAGCTATTTAGATATCAGCTATTTCAAATTTTTGTACATTTTATATCAAGTCAAACAGTCTTCAAAATCCCAGAACCCACAGGAGACACAAAAGGCAGATGCCTTCAACTAGATACAATGCGATCTCCTTTTTGTGGTGGTTCCTTCATCTGTAGCTTTCTGAATTTATTCTGAAATGTCCTCACCAAGATATTTAATTTAAAAATCCTATGCCCTCTAAACTCATGTATTTTCTAAGAACTCTTGGCAGAGTATATATTTTCATTGTAATCCCTACAGTATTAGCAGCAGTGGCAAACAAGTCCCCTATATAAGCATCAACAAAACCGTAGGCGTTTTGATAATATGACTCACCTTGCCACGGATTTGCCCTCCCAGCTACTTAGCTGATATACAAGAATAAAATGCTGTACCCAGAATCGATATGACCTGCCTTATAGATACTGTGTATAGCACCATTATTAGTTCCATGTCTGCTAATTATAGTTATAAGGGTTTTGTTTCCCCTTTTTATTTAAAAAGTTGCCCTATATTTATAAATCATTATTACTTTTCTTATCCCCCTCCCCTCATCCCTGTTTAATGAAATTATTAGGAGGTGGAGCACAGGGTTGTCTTAGAGCGGGGAAAAGGCATTTACTCACTTTGCAATGAATCAGCCTTGGATCCCCACTTGCTGAGAAGTGCGGTGGCCATGCCATCAGACGCAGCTGCAAAGGCATTGAAAATGAATCTTATCTCTGGCTGCACTTTTTGACTTAGAGGCGGTTCTTCTTTATTGTTTCATCATCAACAGCTGTAATGGTTACAAACTCACAGGCAGTTGGCTTTACAAAGTGAGGGCGACAAGGCTCTTAGTATATATCCAGGAGCATTTGTAAGAGCAATTAGGGGGCCAGCCCTAGAGGAAACTCCCAAGTGAATGAAATGAAAGAATCTCTCTTGTGCCGATAGCCGCTATCTGATAACGGTCTCCTCTGCGTTTTCATTCTCTTTTGAGGTGTTTAGCTCTGTTCAGGAACTGAAATGAACATTTATTCCCAGGGGGTGAGGTAACCAAGTTTTCTGTGGGCTCTGTCAAGCACTGCATTCCTAGGATCTTTATGTGCTTCATTCAGCGAAGGTATGTGTTGCTGATACACAACACGGGGCACAGGACATAACAAAGAATGGCGCCCAAGGAACAGGTCTCTCTGCGTGCTGAGCGTTAGCCTTTCCCTGCTTTGCTAGCCGGCCCTGCACCCACCAGTACATATGTGTGCTAGGGAAGGGCAGGGAGAGTTTCTGGGTGTCCTAAACTGCTGGCAGCTGAACAAATGATGACAGAGGTAGTGTGAGTCCGTGACAAGGCCCGGGACCTTCTCTCTTCTGTCTCCCCCCGGTTCCCAGCAGAGCACCTAGCTGTCCTCGGCATGCTTTAAGTAAACTTGGTTGGTTTTTTTTTGTTGTTTTCTTTTCTTTGTTCCATTTCTGTCCAGGAATTTTGAGGTTACTGACTAGCAAAACTAAAAAAAAAAAAAAAAATTGTGTCCCAGGGTGTCAATGGATAAGAAAAGCACTTATCGTGTGAAGCATCTGGGCCAGATACTAGTCGGTGCCTTTGTAAGGGGACCTCCAGTCTTAGCCCAAGGAGCTGAGTGATGACGGCCTGTGGAAAGCCAGTGCAGGGAGAGTGGGAAACAATTTGGCGACTGTGAGGTGAGATCAATTCCGTTTGCAGGGTGGGGAACCACAAGTTCTCTGAAGGAGCCTTCCCAGGAGGCTCAGCACATGTAATGAGTAAGGGGGTAGTGACTGGGCTTCTTAAAGTGTCTGGTGTAGCAGTTCCCAAAATGAAACTAGACCAATCATTATTGGATGACCTAAAAATGTGATTTCTTCTGGGGAAAGGGAAAGTGGCCGAAGGAATGGAGAGAGATCCACTTATTTGCTAAGAGGCCCCCAGAAAAGTTGAGGTGGAGTTATCCACCTCAGACCTACTCTTTGATGTCCCACACATCTAATTTTAGGTGTAGCATACTCTAGAAACCCTAAAAATAGTTATTAATCATTGTGAAGGCCATGGTTTCCGGCCTCAAAGTCTGCTTTCACGTTGTATTTCTTATATTCATTTATTCAAGAAGTATTTCTTGAATGCAGCGGTTGCAGGAAGCTTTGCCTCAGTACCCAGGATTCGTTGTCTTCGGCTTCGAAAAATGAAGAGGTGGATACAGAATAAAATGAGCAGCAGGCAAAAGTTTATTACAGTATAAGATCAGAAAGGAAGAAGAGTATGAAAGAAAGCTCTCCCTATGGAGAGGGGGTGTTTGAAAGTGAAAAGTGAATGCCTGACTATAGGAAGGGACTCTGTTTTATAGGGTTTGGGTCGGGACCCACTCCTTCCCCTTTGTTCCTTCTCAGGCTCTCTCCCCTTATTGGCGGGGTAACTCCAAATGCCTACTCATTCCTTTTTGATTGGCTCATTTCCGTTGTATGAGGGCTGGTCTATGGCCATACTGGTCCTTGTGGGTCATATATTATATTTTTAGTCAGGTTTTTTGTTAAATTCCTGAGGGAAATCTGAAGGGCGTAGGTGGTATCTTGTTACACTGTTAAAAGGAACCTTATAACTGAAGGTGTTTGCTTGAGTTCAGATGTTCCCAGTAGAAGTGTTTTAAAGGAAGTGCTTTCCCCACCGAGGCACCTTGAAGCCCTACCATCTGCATTTCTGCCTGTTGTTCCCTATCATACGGCTACGCACAGTTCCAGACACTGTTAAGGATATAAAGAAAATTAGACCTGGCTTCTACCCTCCATACCATCTTCTCAGATATATGATCCTTTATCAACTCTACCAATGATCATTTTTAAAATGTGTTCACATTTTGTCTCCATGTCCTATTTCCCCTTTAGCCTGAAGGAAAGTGAGGGCTTTGTATAGTTTCCTTTTTGTGGCAACAGTTTTTTTCCTTAAAATAAACTGTAAACGTCCAAAAATGGAATAATGGAACATGCTGGTAGAATTCCCCCAAATTGTTTTTTTATTTTTGATTTTTAAGTAAAATCCAATCTGTATTCTTTTATTATTTCATTTTTTTAACGTTTATTTATTTTTTTTTTTGAGAGACACAGCATGGGCAGAGGACGGGCAAGAGAGAGAGGGAGACACAGAATCTGAAGAAGGCTCCAGGCTCTGAGGCGTCAGCAGAGAGCCCAACACAGGGCTCAAACTCATAAAACCATGAGACCAGGACCTGTGCCAAAGTTGGACACCCAACCAACTGAGCCACCCATGCTCCTCTGTCTATATTATTTTAGAAGAAAAAGAACCTGGGTTTAGCCAAATAGTATAGGTGAAAATATAAACAGGATAACAGGAACTCAAGATTCAGTGGCCCCACCTAGGACCACTGTTACGGAAGCTTGTGGAAGGTATCTATTCCTAGGAATCCATTCCATGGAAATAATGTGAAATGTAGACCAGATTTATATAAGAGAAAAGTGAAATTCATTGTAGCTTTACTTGTAATGGGAAAGTAATACAAGGATGAGAGATAACTTTCAAAGGTTGAAGTATGTAGATATGAAGTATTTATTGGTAACTCTTAATATAGGGTATTATGGAAAAAATGTTAAAAACAATAGGAGAGCAAGTATACACAGATAGATAGATTTCTTTTTCATGATCTCATTTTTGATCAGAAGACCAAACTGATAGGAGTGGTTATCTCTAAGCGGTATGTTATTAGTTAGCTATTGCTACAGAACAGCCACCCACAAACACCGCAGTAGTAAACATTGATAAGCATTTGTTTCTTGCCCAAGTGGCTGACTTTTGATGAGAGCCTGGCTAAATTTGGCCGGGCTCCAGATCACAGAGTGGGGTCAGGAGTGTTCGAAGCATCTGTCATTCACTGGGAACCAGTGGCTACCCAAGGCAGATTCTTCTTACGGGTGATAAGAAAAGTGCAAGAGGGCACAACCAAGTGCACAAGTCTGTTTCAAATATCTGCTAATGTCACATTCACTGGCATCCCGAGTCAGAGCAGAATACATGGCCACACCCAGGGTCAAAAGGACTCATCCCACAGTACACCCCACCCACGTGATAAGGCCATGATAAGGGTGTGGATGTATACAGCTGCTAGCCAGCAGCGAAGAATGGGAACCAATGATGGGGTGCCTGGGTGACTCAATTGGTTAAGCTGCCAACTTTTGATCAGGTCATGATCTCATGGTTCATAAGATTGAGCCCCACATTGGACTCTGTGCTGACAGTGGAGAGCCTGCTTGGGATATTCTCCCTCCCTTTCTCTCTCCTCTCTCTCTCTCTCTCTGTTCTGCCCTGCCTTTCCCTGGTGCTCTCTCAAAATAAATAAGTACACTTTATTTTTTTAAAAAAATGAATTGGAACCAATGTTTTATCTACTGTAGTGGGATGAACCAGTCCTTTAGTTTTCTTCTTATGCTCATACAAATATTTTATTCTGTATAAATGCAGGAGAATAAAGTATTAGAGACATGCAGGTCAGTGGAATGGAACTGAGAGTCCAAAAATAAGCTCTCACATTTATGATTGATTGATTCTTGACAGGGAAACGAAAATAATTCAATGGGGAAAGGAACAGTCTTCTTAACAAATGATGTGTAAATATGCAAAAGAATGATGTTTAAGCCCTACCTCATACCATGTACAAAAATTAATTCCAAAGAAATCAAATACTTAAAAGTGAAAACTAAAACTATACAATTCTTAGAAGAAGACATAGGCATAAATCTTAGTAACCACACATACGGCAGTGATTCCTTAAACATGACCCAGAATCACAAGCAATGAAAGGTAGATAGATTGGACTTCAGCAAAATTACAAGTTTTTATCCTGGAAAGGACACCATAATGAAAAGACAATCCACTGATTGGGAGAAAATATTTACAAATTATATATCTGGTAAGGAATTTATAACCAGAAAAAAATATGAGGAAATCTTCCAACTCAACAACGAAAAGACAAATACCCCAATGAAACAATGGACAAAGGATCTGAGTGAATAGGTCTCCAAAGCAAATGTACCAATAACCACCATAAACATGAAAAGCTGTTCAACATCATCCATCAGGAAAATGCAAGCCAAATCCACAAGGAGATACCTCTTCACATCCACAAGGATGGTTAAAATAATAATAAAAAATAATAATAGTGTTGTTTGGGGACGAGAAAACAGAACCCTCACAGACCACTGGTGGGAACGCAAAAAGGTACAGACACGTTGGAAAAGTCAGGCAGTTCCTCAGACAGCTGAACATAGAGTTGAACATATGACTTCACTCAGAGTAAATACCTGAAAGTGTTGAAAACTGAGATCCCAAGATCTCAAAAATTTGTGTGTGAATGTTCATAGTGTGATTCATAATAGCCAAAAAGTTGAAATAACACAAATGTCTGTCAAGCAGTGGTTAAGGATATATGGTATATCCATCCAGTGGAATGTTACTAAGCAATGAAAACAAATGAAGTACTGATATATGCTGGAACACGGCTGATCCTTGAAAACCTGACGCTAAGTGAAAGAAGCCAGTTCATAAAAGACCAAATGTTATATTGTTCCAATTATATGAAATGACTAGAATAGGCAAATTTATAGAGAGAGGAAGTAGATTAGTGATCACCTAGGGCTGGATAGGTGGAATGTGTGCAAAATAGGAAGTGACTACCAGTGGCTGTGGGGCTTCTTAGGGGGTAAGGGAAATATCCGCAATTGATTTGATGATGGCTAACTCTTTGAATAAGCTAAAGACCACTGAATTACATACTTTATATAGGTGAAGTTTATGACCTGTGAATACATCTCAGTAAAACTGTTTTTAAAAAATGCCCTAACAAGATTTACATAGAATCCTAGATAGGTATTAGAACAATTCCAGCGTGAAACCAATCTGTAGATTTACCATGTATTGCTAAAATTCATGGCATTTCCTTGTTGAATAAAAACTCTCAATGGCTTAAGCATCTTGAATTGTTAGTAACTAGTTCTTCTTTTTCTTTTTATTATTGCTTTTATTGCTTTTTCACTTATATTGAGATGTAACTGACACATAACATTATATAAGTTTGTGTATACAACGTAAGGATTTGTTGTGAGTACATATTGCAAAATAATTTTGCAGGGACCAATTCTTTTCTTGCAAAGCCAGGTATAGGAAATCAACCAAAATATGGAAACAAATGAGTCATACAATTAAGCTTACTTTATTAATGGAAATTACTACTCACTTTCAGTCAGGAGATAACCTACTGCATGCCTGGGGCTGTCAGGTGCTTTATTCATATTATCATATCATAGCCCTATAAACTTATGTTACAGATGAATCAACTCAGAGAATTTAGCACAGCTCCATTGTGATGCTCCCTACAGTCACATTGCCTATAATGGCAACACTTTAGTTGTGAAATTGTCATAATTATTTTAAAAGAAACAATATAACAATAAGGACTAAATATCTTACTTGGTCCAAGGGCAAGGAACAGATTCCTCTTGAGAAATTTCCAATTATTTTAGGTTAAGTCTAAACATCATTTCCTATGGGAACTCCTCTTTGACTTGACTCTCTCTCTCCCTCAAGTGTTCATTCAACAGCTAAGTCTATTTTATTTCTATACGATACTGAAAGTATTCAGTACATATATATATATATATATATATATAAAGTTTATATCTTTGTCTCCAACACTAGATGTGAGGACAGGCCTTAACTTGATCTAGCTTGGTTTTGTCAGAATTCATCAGAGTATCCAGTTTTAAGGAAAGAAGAGGGAGTTTGTTTTGTTACAATAGGAAATTCCGTGTGATTTTATATTTGAAGGTAGAAGTGAAACGAGAACATCCTAAGGAAGCTGGTTTAGACTCTTCTTGGTTCTGATCTGAGGCTGTTGATAAGTCAGAATTTTGAAGGTGATTATTCTCAGTCTTTACCCTTGGGCCTCTGTTCTTTTAACTATTATTGAAGTCCCATCTTTTAAAATTAATGACCCGGTATGAAATTTCAGAACAGCTAAAATTGATTTGTCTATTTACTTACCTCCTTTAAATGTAAAATAAAATTGCATTTGTGTGTAAAATCCCCGAGCACCAATGAAAATGGCGATTCTACATTTTCTGAGAAATCTCTTTATTTGTCCTCTGGGAGATCTTAAACTTTAGTTGGCTTCTATTAAACTTTTATGAGAACAAAACGAGTGAATGACTTTTCCTTCAAAGAGGTACTTTCTGTTGTTTCAAAGTAAGAACACAGTCTTAAAACAGAACATGTCTTCTAAACAAATTACTCAGTGTTGCTCCCCCCCAAAAAAGGGGGGTGGGGTGGGGGAGGAGTGTGAGGAGATAACCAGCATCACTCCCAAATTGCATCATCTTAAAATTAGGTCAAAACTTTGTTATTTATTTATTTATTTACATCCACATTAGTTAGCATAGAATCCGGTGGGGTTTTGTCTGACTTGTCTGAATATTGCCTCAAATATCTTCCTCAAGGGGCCTAAAATGCTATCATAAATTATTATCTTTATGTGAAGCATTATTCTCCTTTCACTGTCCTGTTTCAAAATGCAAATACTCCTCGGAGCAGTGATGTATTAAGGACACTGATGCCATATGTCTTGGAGCTGGGTGCTGGCAGGTGGGGTGAGGAGCTCTGACCTCAGGGTTATCGCTCTGCTATTTAATGGTTTTTAACCTCAGCTCAGCCATGTTTTGTTTAACTGATGTCAAATCCTCTGCCTAAAACCAGAAATGGGAACGAACAGAGCAGGTAGTCAACATATTAAGGTCAACACAGTTAATGTCCCAGGTTGACCGGCCAGTTATTTTGTTCTGGCTTTGAAGATGGAGGGAGGGCAACACTTGAAGCTGGAAAGGAGCAAAACAAAAGCACATTCTTTCCATGTCTCCAGAAGCAGTGCAGCCCTGTGGACCCATTTTGGACTTGTGACCTCCAGAACTGGGAGACAAAAAATTTTTGCCCCAGGCCCTTCCAACCCATTTTCCATGCTGCTGTCAGAGTAATCACATGACAACACAGCACGTTTATGAAAACTCCTGCTTAAAATCCTTTAATGTCTTTATATCACCATTAAAATGAAGTCCAAGTGTCATCCTGTGAAGGGCCCAGCCCTGCATGATCTGGTCCCACCTGCCTCTCCAGCTCCACCAGAGTACACCACCAGTGATTCTGAGTCAGAATGTCTGAGTTGAATTCTACTTGTACTCCTCACTACCTGTGTGACCTTAGAGTAACTTCTCCGTGCCTCTATTCCTCACTAGATGTTCCTGAGGATTAGTAAGCTAATACAATGCCTGCTACTGTTCTAAGCATAGTATAAATTACTAGGTAGTGTCATCATCACTATGAGCATTCACACATGCCATTGGCACATAGTAGGCCCTAAATAAACATTGAATGAATGAATGCAGTGTGACATTCACAGGTGTTTCATATACTCTGTTATTTCTATGATTTACAGAGATAATTCAGTTTTTTTAACTTAATGTTTACTTATTTTTGACACAGAGGCAGAGACAGAGACAGAGTGTGAACAGGGGAGGGGCAGAGAGAGAGGGAGACACAGAATCCAAAGCAGAGCCTGACATGGGGCTCAAACTCATGAGCGGGGAGAAGCTTAAGTCTAAAAGTATATACAGACTACGTAGTATACACAGTAAGTCTAAAGTGCTTTTATCTAATTTTCTTTATTTTTAATAATCTATTGCCTTTTTAAGACGTTTATTTATTTATTTTGAGAGAGAGAATATGTGCATGCATGAGCAGGGGAGGGACAGAGAGGGAGAGAGGATCCCAAGCAGGCTTAGCGAGGAGCCCAGTGTGGGGCTTGATCCCACCTGCCATATTCACTTTTGGGTAGGTAATATACACGAAGAATACTTCCTGTGGGATTTTTGTGTCGTAAACATCAGTTCCTTCAGTTGCTGTGCCGGTGAAGTTGTATTTCCCTTAGGATGGATCTGTATTAAGAGATAATAGTAAACATCTTATATGCAGGGGAGAGGATGTTTGGATTGCCTTGGTTGTCCTCACCATTGTCCTGGAGTGCGGTGTTGAGGGGGCATTCCGTCTACAGAGTTCTCTTCTGCTTTTGTTTAATGACCTCAAAGTTCTTCATTCTATGTTCATATGTAAATGCTTTAAGAGTTGAACTTTGAGTATTTCTTGAGAGGCTATAGTATGTTTTTTTAAACTTTCATGTTCTAGTTTTTGGCTAATATATGGAAAGAAAATAGTTTGGTCAGGTTTTTTGAGGCATAATTTACATATAGGAAATTTTACCCTTTTTTCATGTACTGTTTCCATGTTTTCACAGAGACAGTCAGGCAGTCACCACTATTATCAAGATATATAACCATTCCATCACTGCCCCGCCCTCCCCACCAATTCATTCATGCCACTTTGTTGTGAACCCCTCCTTCCATCTCCAGTTCCTTGAAGCAAATGGTCTATTCTCTGTCTCTCTGGTTTTGCCTTTTTCGGGATGTCATATGAATAGCATCATTATGTAGCCTCCTGAGTCTGGTTTTCTTGATTTTAGATTTATTTATTTATTCTTTTATTAAATTTTGTTAATATTTATATTTATTTCTGAGAGACACACAAACAGTGTGAGCAGGGGAGGGTCAGAGAGAGAGGGAGACACAGAATCTGAAACAGGCTCCAGGCTCTGAGCTAGCTGTCAGCACAGAGCCCAACGCAGGGCTCGAACCCACAAACCGTGAGATCATGACCTGAGCCCAAGTCGGGCACTTACGTGACTGAGCCACCCAGGCACCCCTCTTGATTTTAGATTTACATATATTGTCATATATATATGAGGAGTTATCTCATTTATATAGCTCAGTGATATTTCTTTTCATGGATGTATCACAGTTTACTTACCATTTATCTGTTGGAAGAAATACGGCTTTTTTCCAAGTCTGGGTGATGATCAGTAAGGCTACTAGGACCATCCACGCACATTTTTTTTTTTAATGTGAACATATGTTTTCATTGGTCTCAGCTAAATATCAAGGAGTAGGGTTGCTGGGTTGTCTATTGAGTAGGTATAACTTTATCAGAAACCACCAAACTGTTTTCTATAGTGGTTGTAGCACTTTGTATTCTCACTAGTGGTGTATGAGTTCTAGTTGATTCACATCATCACCAGCACTTGATACTACCAGGCTTTTTATTAAAACCTTCTAATAGGTACACAGCGGCATCTCACTGTGGTTTCAGTTTGCATATCCCTGATAAATGATGATGTTGACTATCTTTACATGATTGGTTGACAAACATATAGCTTCTTCTGTTACATTTATTCCTACATTTTAATCTATATCTGTATAATTTTAGCTACTATTAAAATTAGAATTTGTTTATAACTATTTGCTGCTACTTAATAAAATACATGTGGTTTTAAATTATTAAACGAGAATCCTAAAACCTTACTAAATTCATTAATTCTAAAAGTTATGTTGATTCCTATGTAAACCATTATGTCATCTGAAAAACAGTGCTGCTTCTTTCCTAATCAAGAAAGAATAATCAGGAATGTAATAATCATTATACCTTTTACTTCTTTTTCATGACTTATGTTAACGGTTATGAACTATGGTAAAATGTTGAACAGAAGTCATTAACTGGGCATCTTTTTCCTGATATCAAGGGAAAAGTAGTCAAATCTTACCATTAAGTATGATAGTAGCCGGGCACTTGGGTGGCTGAGTCGACTGAGTGTCTGACTTGGGCTCCGGTCATGATCTCACAGTCCTGAGTTCGAGCCCCATATCTGGTTGCTGTCAGCACAGAGCCTGCTTTGGATCCTCTTTTTCCCTCTCTCTCTGACCCCATCCTGCTTGCACTCTCTCAAAACTAAACAAACATTAAGTATGATAGTAGCTGTACATTTTTCACAGATGTCCTTTAACAGATCAAGGAAGTCTTCTAATCTCAATTTTCTGAGAATAATCATCATTAATAACTGTGGGATTTAAGTGCTTTTTCTGCATCTATTGGGATGATCATATAATTTTCTTTTTTAGTTTTCTAATATGGTAAACACAATGATTAGGTTTCAATTGTTAAATCCACCTTGGATTCCGGGCATCAACCAAATGTGATCAAAATCCAATTTGCTTGATTCGGTTTTCTAATATTTCATTAAATATATATGTTTCTAGGCTCATGTGGCTATTGATGTATAAATTCTTTTTTGGTAATATCTACTTCAGGTTTGTTATCAGTGTCATGCTGGCCCCAAATAAGAGGAATAGTGTTTCTTTCCCCCCTCTATTTTCTGAACAAAAATTGTGCATTGGTGTTATTTCTTCTATTTCTTCCTTAAGTGGTTGATAAATTTGACCACTAAAACCATCAGGGCCTGGAATTAGCTTTGTGGTAAGTTTGTTGAACAAACTTCAGTTTCTTTCATAGTAAAAGGATTGTTTAGATTTTAAATTTCTTCCTGTTTCCGTTTTGATGCATGTCTAAAAGAATTTGTCCATTTCATCCACATATTTGTTGGCATAAAATCGTCCATAATGTCTTCTATTCTCCTGTTAACGTCTACATTTCTGTAGTGATATGCTCTTTTACACTGAATTCTCTGTATTTTTTTCTTCTTTAGCCTAGTTAGGATATGCGAATATACATATTTATTGCCATGTTAAGGAGTATAAATCAATGCTTTGCCTCTGAATGGCAACTTGGAAAACTGGTTCTGTGCTTCTCAAAACGGGATACTTAACAGCCCTGAAGATAAGAGGGCTGATCATTGGAAACCACAGAAATACCAGAGCACATGAATGTTTTAGGGAAATTAAATAATTTAAAGTGGTATTAGAAAGACTATACTTAAATAAAATCTGCATCAAACGTTTCATTTTCATTTTTAAAGATAATTGGGAAATTTCTTGGAAATGTCGCTTTTTAAGGATTTGGGACTTTACTCCCACTCCTTTGCCGTTTTATTTACTCTTCTCGGCCTTGGAAAAAAACACAAATCCAAGTTCTTCACTTTGCACCTGCAATAGTTTTCTGACTTCACAAAATCTAGGCGGGAAATTAAAACACGCCCGGTCATTTAAATTGACCAGAGGGCTTACAGTTAGAATGAGTGTCTCTAACCTTCTGCTTAGGTCCTGATGAAGCGTCTCTGCCAAGAATAGTAACACTAAGTGAGTATTTCTTCCTTGCTGGGAAGTAATAGGACGTTTAAGCCTGGCAACCCCTAAAATAGGTTTTACTGACAGTCAGTGACACTTGTCCAACGACACACAGATATGCAATGCAGATGGACGTCTGACCACCTCCGAGAAAGAGAAAGGTGTGGGGAGATGTAATTAAAATAAATAACAGACCCTCGTCCCTCAAGAGCCCCACAGCTCGTCCCGGGTGGGCGCTGCGTTCCGAGGCGCGGGAAGGCTGCGCTCTTCCACTCGCCGCGCCATAGAGAGGCGGGAGCGGCAGAGAGCACAGGCTGAGGCCCGCCGTCGCCCGGCTGCGATGCCTCATTCACCGCCGACAGGCGCGCGGCGGTGACGTCACGGCGCACGCCGTCCGGAAGTGCGCGGAGCTGCGTTGACGGCTGCGGCGAGGCTGGTAAGCGGACTCGCGGGGTGCGTGCGGGAGGCGTGCGGGAGGCGTGCGGTCTGCCGCTGCGCGGAGGGAAGCTGGGCGACTGCCGCGGCTGGCTGTTCCCCATGCGGGGTCACCTGGGGCGACCGTGAGGTGGGGAGAGGGCGTCACTTCACCGTGGAAGAGAGCCCAACGTGGATGGAGGTCGTGCGGGCGCGTCCCTGCCACGTTCCAGTGACTGCAGGCTTATTCATCGGGCTTCCCCGGGAACTTTCCTTTCCTTGCGGCCGGGCCCGGGAGGGTCTCACTAAGCTTTCGGTCCGGCACCCGCTGTGGGGGACGGGACATGCCACTTCAGGGTCAGGGCCCTCAGCGGCTTTTTCTGATTGGAGGCGGAGTTGGACTGTTTTTCTCCCCAACGTGGTCTGGGTGAGGGGGACTCGCCTCACCTCCTGGTGGGAGACGCCGCTTTTTGAAACCTGCTTCCCAAGGAAAGGAATGGTTCTCCAGTGCCCTTCTTCGGGGTCACTTGAAGTCACCTTGGTCCCTCAAAGAGGCCCACTTTACATGGAAAACAGGGTGTGAGTGGGACCCAGGAGCTGGCATAATGGGAAGGAATGGTAAATGCGGAAAAAGTGGGCAGCAAAGACAAGTCTTGGGAAAACATGTTTTTCAGTGCCTAGGAAATATCCCTGGGTCATAAATCTGAGGGCCAGGTGGGAAAGTACAGTGATAAACATTAAGTGACTGTCCCATGTTTTGGAGGAGGCCAAGTGTTCCCGCAAGTGTTTGCATTTTCTGCAGCCACTGTCCCTAGACTGATCCCCTCAAGCTTTAACCGAAACCCACCTCTCCAGAGGGTATTGTAGCAGTAGTAGGTGATGACGACAGCAGACAGTAAGTGCTTCAGGAATACAAAAGTGGACGGCTGCAAGCATAGATCTACTTATAGGTGACTGTCCCTCATATCGTCACTTTTTTCAGTTTTTCCATCTGAACAGGAGATGAGAGTCTCTCAGTTGTTAAATAAAATTCCAACAGATCCCTTTGTTTTCCTTGACTTGTACATTTCATTACCGTGCATGCGTGTTTGTCTCCTAGATGTATGGTTGGTGACTTTGTCCCCAGATGCTGAGGTGCCTGAGTCCGTGGCACAGGCCACTACTGAGCTGTAGGAGTAGGCTGTGCCTTTTCAAGCACTATCTGTTTACAATGAAGTTGCAGTCTCCAGAATTCCAGTCACTATTCACGGCAGGATTGAAGAGTCTGACAGGTGAGAGATCAGGATGCTTTCTTGCTTTGGAAGCCCATGTAATTAGAGAAGCACAAGGTTAATGTTTTATAGCCAATACTCACGGGTTGGGGTTTTTTTGTTGTTTTTGTTGTTGTTGTTGTTGTTGTTGTTTTGCTGTTGACCTGATGCAAGAAAGGTTTACGATGGGGAATCCAAAACTGTAGCCAAAGTGTTAAGAGTCCAGCAGTGACTTCAGTTACAAAGCATGGCTTTTCTGTATATTATACTAAATACATACATTCTAGGATTTGGCTTACTAACTTAATGAGTAGATATATTTTTTTGTGGATGAGGAAACAGAGGCTTAGGAATGTGCCCACGTTTTTATAATAGCCGGGGAGCTGACTTTTGAACTTGTGCAGTCTCTTTTCAGAACCCAGTTTGTAACCACCAAGCTGCATTTCCTTCCTAGGTATAAGTGCTTTTGGAGAGAACTGAAGGCAGAAGGAAATAGGAATCCCCTCTGTGCACATGCAGCTCACCGGGAAGGAGCACAGAAAATGACCATAGCTAAGTGCTCGATTACAGCAGCTTCCATTGCTTGTCACAGTTTTCTCATTCCTTACCTTGGTCCCTGCGTATCAGCACTGCTGTTGCTGAAGCGGCCATACTGCTGCTTTTCAAAGCCTGTGGTATTTTAGTGGCCCTTAAGAAATCCATTAAGGTGTATGTGTGTAGAAACATGACTGATACAGTGATTTACAACCCTAGCTGTCCATTAGATTCACCTGGGAAGCTATTAAGATCTACAGACTTTTTGGTCCCACCCTGACCCAATGAACTGGAATCTCTGGAGAGGATGGGCATCTATAAATTTTTATAAGAGCTCCACTCTCTTAATTCTGATGCACAAAAGGCAAGGAACCATGACATTATATTCATTCCTTGTATTAGTTTATTCCCAAAGATACTTTCCTATTCTTGACATTAGATGATTTTTTAGATACATGTCAGAGGTCAGTGATTCAGAACTTGTTGATTCATATAGATTCTTCATGTGGTCTTGAAGTGAAGGGCCTAAAGCTGATACTTCATTGTGAGTCTTAATTAAAGTGAAAAATGCTAGAAACTCCCAGTGCAGTAGAAGTATCAGTCACATGTGCGATGTAAAGTTTTCTAGTAACCATATTGAAGGTAAAGAGAAATGGGTGAAATTAACTAATAGATTACATAATTAGTAAATAAATTAATGAAATAAAATTATTTTCGTCATTTCATTTTATCAACTGTATTTAAGATACCATAATTTTAATATAAAATTTGTGTAAAAATTATTAAGGAAGCATTTCACATCCTTCCTGTAACACATCTTTGAAATCTGGTGGTTCGCACATACTGACCATCTTAATTCAGACTCACCACATTTCAAGTGCTCAGTTCAGTTACCATATGTGCCTCCTGTTTGAACAAGTTTAGAAGCTCCAAATCTGAGTTGAATTCAAGCTTGTTCTTTCTTTATATGCCTTTCTCAGCTCCTAATCTTCCCATCTTCAGTTGCAAGAGGCCTCTTGGAAGAAAGGTGCCCAATGCTTGGATGTAGGTAATTAACTGTTGTTGGCCTGTTTCAGGTCCTTCTGCTCTGGATATTGATTGCTATAGGTTCTTGAACATCTTTTAACAATTTCACTTGGCTTACTAACCCTTACCTCAAGAGTTGAATTGTCTCCACTTTGAGAGGTGAAGTCCTAAGGATTTAGATTTAGATTTAGAAGTCCTAAGTCCTAAGGATTTAGAAACTAAATAGGGTGGGAAGATACAGGTAGTTTTATCCACAGGGTCTTGTCCCTGAGAGACTGGCAAATGGGAGTATAGACATTTTCTAGAGTTGACATTTTTAGGATATAGTGGATGTAGCAAGAATGGAATGTTTTAGTACAAAGCTCATCAGTTAGAAAATCAAATCATTGGTTTTGTTTTTTGCTACTTTCTGAAGACCTGGGTGTCCTGGTTAAATATGATATTCTGCATGAAAACACTAAAAAACACACACACAGTAATGATGACTATTGTGTGGTGATTCTGTGCAGTCAAATTCTATACCAGTTCTCAGATCTTAATAGCTGCTTTGCCACATGTGAAATTAGTTTCCAGTATGTAAGGATTTGGGAACTAGGACAGTGGATTATCTGTACACTATATAGGGTTTTATAATTTGTCAGTTTATGTCATGTAATTTTTCCTTTTGCTTGAGGACAGCACTGTAGAGGCATGTTAGAAACATAAAAGTTTTTTTCCCCATTCTGTACATGAGACTAAAGTTTGAAACATAGTGAGTTTTGCCTAAGTTACATGGTTAGTGGACAAGCCAGAGCTTCTTTGGCCACTTGGCTGTGGTCCATAAGCAGTGCTAGGCATGTGTACTCAGCAGTTAGCTTTTAACTGCTTAGGTATGTGATGTCATAAAGCCATCAGAGTAACATTTGGGACAGTAGGAACATTTGCTCACTCTTTTGAACCTAGGATATCACAGTTAAGTTCTTTTGTGAACCAGGTTGGTATAAAGATGAGTAATACAGGTTTTCTACCCTGAGAATAAACAGGTAATTTTAGTATAATTAGTACACATAATTAGCTAGATCAGTATTTTTTTCCCACCTCGGGTGGTACCCATTAGTGAATCATAAAGTCAGTTTAGTGGTCATGAAGAGGATAGAATAGCTGAGATTGTATGGTATGTATTTTGTGAAACTTGGTTTTAAATATGAATGACTGCCATGCAAAATGCCTTTGTTGGTGTGGGTTGTGCACCAAGGCATTTCATGGCCAGCTGCTCAGCTAGATGTTTGGGTGAAGTGATCCGTAGGAGCAAATTTAGAGGGAAACTACCCGGAGAGTTCGGTGAATGTAAAGTGTGATGCAGAGATTAGTGAGAAGAGACAGAAATGGGTCAGGAGGCCCTTGTGTAATGTACTGATGAAATGTCGGTCGTGTGCTGGTCAGAGGAACAGTGGCGTAGCTTAATCAAGTTAGTGATTTAGAGCCCTATGTGTAGACTGTGGAAGCTGGATTTAAGAAGGCTGGTGTAGTCCTCTTATTCAGGAAGGAGATAAAGAGACTCTGAACTAGGGAGAAATGAGGGTAGTGTCCAGAAATAGATTGGCACTCCTTAACATTTTGGGTCATGGACCTCTATAAATCTCATGAAAACTGGACTGACATATGTGGTTTTTATATTTTATTTTAAGGGACCCATGAACCCCTTATTAAGGAGCCCTTATTAAGACAGATAGTGGGACTTGACAGGAAATGTGGAGTGAAAGAAGATGAGCATATACTCTTGGGAAGGACTTAGCTCTGGAAGAGCTTTTTTTTTAATGTTTTATTTATTTCTGAGAGAGACAGAGTGGCAGTGTGAGCAGGAGAGGGTCAGAGAGAGAGGGAGACACAGAATTGGAAGCAGGCTCCAGGCTCTGAGCTGGCTGTCAGCGCAGAGCCCCACGTGGGGCTCAAACCCATGAACCGTGAGATCGTGACCTGAGCCGAAGTCGGACCCTTAGCCAACTGAGCCACCCAGGCGCCCCCGGAAGAGCTTTTAAGTTAAGGCCTGGCGGCAGAGGGAGTGAGGGAGCATTTGTTACTTGGTAGCAGATCATTTTAGATACAGTGTGCAGAGAGCGGGGTGGAAGGTTTAGGAAGGATCGGTAGAGGAGGAGCAAAAACAGATTAGGGGTAGGGATGGAGGTTAACATGGCAGGTTGTGATTAGGGACTCCAGAACTCTGACACATGTAACTCGGTGCTGAATACAGTGATAGTGCCCATCAGCCAGAGAGCACAAGGAGCACGCCAGGTGAGTTGTTACTCCTTGCAGTGAGGGAGAACACTGACCAAGGAGAACCTTGGAGTATCTCAGCAAAAGGTTTTTAGAAAGGATTTCTTGTGGGATTTGTGTTTGTATCCTGTTTTAGGGCGTGTGCTAAGAAGTGAGGCTTTGCTGTGGGTTAGATGGTATCAGCCAGCAAGTATAAATCTGTGATGGGTATCTTGACTCTTAACTAGAAGGTGAGAACCCAGCACTATGCTCTGTTAACTGATGTAAATAAGGAGCAGTCACATGTATTAATTGTCATAAGGTGGTGTTTTTGATAGTGTTTGTGTCTCTTCTCCGTTCAGACATGATTACTAGTTGTCTTGTGTTAACTGCTTCATCATGCTCACTGAGTGGACTTCTCTGACATGAATGTCCTCTGAGATTGTTTATGTTCAACAGGAGAGCGCCGAGGCCCAGTTGTGGGTGCCAGGCTAGCTCGTGTCAATACCAAGGCTTAGGGGGTTGAATCCGGCCATTTTATGGATGTCATCCTTACTAGATCATCTAGGTACTAGATGATGTCCTTTAGTCATGTATGTAATTACAGTAGACTTTGTTTTGTCCGCTCTAGGTCTCCTGGACTGAGGTCCTTATAGTAGTTTTCAGTGTTACATGGCTTTTCTAGAACACATAGGAGCAGAAATAAAGTGCACTTTTTCTCTTGGCAGATTCTTCGCTGTAACATTATCATACCCAGTGTGGTACACTAATGTTTCACAGTTCCATAGTTTCATGCATGAATATATGAATATACAGTTTCACCGTCAGCACACAAAGAGAAATATGTGTAAGAACACCTCACAATTCTGAAGTATGTACATAAACCTGGAGAAAAAGCAGAGTTTTTCACTTTACTTTTTGGTTCTAATTCAAATTTATATCAGTGACGTTGGGGTATTGTGGAATTCTGAATTATTTTCCAAATCAGCCAAAAAAATTTCTGCAAGTTCCCTGCTCTCACAATTGTGACAGGCCTTCTATTATAGGTAAGTCACTTCATTTCTGTGGGCCATGTTCTCCTAATTCTTATCTGAAAAGGTTCAGTTAAATAATCTCTGCTGTTCCTAATAGATTGGAAAAGCTTTATACTTTTATAATTAAACACACTGAAGTAAAAACCATTCTTTCTCCTCAGAATTATTTGTCAAAGAAAATCATGAGTTAAGAATAGCAGGAGGAGCAGTGAGGGATTTATTAAATGGAGTAAAGCCTCAAGATGTGGATTTTGCTACCACTGCTACCCCTGCTCAAATGAAGGAGATGTTTCAGTCTGCTGGTATTCGCATGATAAACAACAAAGGAGAAAAGCATGGGACAATTACTGCCAGGGTGAGTGAAAGGTTTGAAAGCAATCACATTGCCTTTCTTTTAAGTAAAAAAAAAAAAATAATTTAATATTTATTTATTTTTGAGAGACAGCGAGAGACAGAGTGCAAGCCGCGGAGGGGCAGAAAGGGGGAGACAGAATCCGAAGCAGGCTCCAGGCTCTGAGCTGTCAGCACAGAGCCCTATGCAGAGCTCAAACCCACAGACCACGACATCATGACCTGAGCTGAAATCAGACACTTAACCAACTGAGCCACCCAGGCACCCCTGTCTTTCTTTTAATTTTTAAAACTTTTATATATTCATTTTTAGGTTTTTAAAAAAACCCAAGTAACAAAATAGTAAAAAAAAAACTATGTCACCTATGTGCCAGAGGCACACAATGGGTTAAGTGGGTGGCTCAGTGGGTTAAGCACCTGGCATCCTACTCTTAGTTTCGCCCCAGGTCGTGATCTTGCAGCTTCTGGGTTCGAGCCCCACATCAGGCTCTGGGCTGATGGTGCAGACCCTGCTTGGGATTTCTCTCTCCCTCTCTCTCTGCCCCTGCCCTGCTCTCTTTCTTTATCTCTCTCAAAATAAACATTAAAAAAAATGTCATTCTCTCTCTCTCTCTTAAACCCTGCATCCTCCTTTGCTGTAGCCTCCTCTGCTGTAGCTATTTGGTGCGGTACTCACCCGTTAGACCCACAGTTCTGAAAAAGACCTTTCTATGCTGCAGTATTTGTTTCGAATTTCCCAGTTGTACGATGGTGTCCACCGACTGGTGCATGGGAGAGTGGCTCAGCTTCCTTCCCAGCAGCATAGGCAGTTCTCCCTCTTTTTCTTAGTATTCGGGCACCATCATTTTTGCTGAATTCAGATTCAGTGTTTACATTTCTAACTATGGCTTACAGCTGGATTGTGAAGCGTATCGTGACTACCTTTCTTGGGTGATTTTGGTTTTCCCTGCACTTAATAACATGTTTCTTTGATGTAGCTTTCTGTGCGCCACTGATTCATTCCTGTACTCTGTAAAATTCTTAGTAGAGTAAACCAGAGTAAACCCGTCAAGTTTCAGTTCCTTTGTTTTGAGCCACCTCACCTCTCCTCACATCTGTATGTTCTCTCCTGAACATACAGGAGAGCATTTTCTCTCCTTACATCTGTATGTTCTGGCCTGGATCCTCATTCCTCATCCTGAGATTTCCTTGCACCAGATTCTGGGAATCTCCTGGCCTCTTCCTTACTAGACTGCCTTGGTTCTGAGTCCTGTGTGGTATTCTTCCTTGGTTTTGGTCTCATTCAAAAAATTTTTTTAGTGTTTATTTTTGAGAGAGAGAGACAGACAGAGAGGAAGACACAGAATCCAAAGCAGGCTCCAGGCTCTAGGCTCTGAGCTGTGAGCACAGAGCCCAGCATGGGACTCGAACTCATGAACCATTCATGAGTTCCGCCTTCAGCTCATGACCTGAGCTGAAGGCGGATGCTTACCCAACTGAGCCAGCCAGGTGCCCTGATTTTTGCTCTCATTTTAATAGTCTGAAACCTGAAAAGCTTTACATATCTGAAAATATTCTTATTTTACCTTCACACTGGTTGGATAGTTTTCCTGGTTGTGGAATACAAGGCTGCCAATCATCTTCACTGAGAAATGTAAAGACTTTGTTTTCCACCTGCCAGTGTTGCCACTGGGAAGTCTGAGCTCATTCACGGTTCTCTTCTGTTTGAGACCAGATTTTTTTGTACCCCTACCCCTGAAGCCTTTCTGATCTTTTTATCAGATGTTTGCAGTTCCAAGATGCTGTGCTTGGTTTAGATATGTTTTTTCATTCATTGTGTGGGGACACTCAGTGGGCCCTCTTGTATTCCTCTAATTCAATCCCTTCATTCAGTGTCCTCAGCTTTGGAAACTCCTGTGATGTTTGGACCATGGGGATTGATCTTACATCTTTACTCTTGTCTCCTAATTTATATTCTCCTATCTTTAGTTATCATTCCATGATATTGCCTTTATATGTGCATCCAGTTTTTCTGTTCATATTTGCAACCTGTGCTATTTAAAAATTTTTTAAGAGGTCTTTCTTCTTTTGAAAACTTGTTTCAGATGCAGTATCTTATTTCCTTTAGGATACCAATTAATAGTTACTTGGACAATGTCTCTCTTTCCTCTGAGCTTTTTCTGTCTTTCCCGTTGGCTTTCATTGAATGTGGGTTTGGTTCTTAACGTTTGTGTGATCCACTGGTATTTGTAAAGTGATTTGAGAGCTTTACTCTAATTTTGTATGGGAAATGTCAGCCAATTAGTTGTGGGACCATCAGTGTCCATATAAGTAGGCCTGTTCCTTATTCCAGAATAAGGCTGGTTGTTAACATTTTGAAAACCAAGTGGGGAAAGGGAATGAGGGTCATGTTGATTTTTTTCACTTCATCGTGTTTTCATTGTGGTGCTTCACTCCCACTGTTTTTCTATACCTGGTGTCCCAAGATGTAACTATTTTTAGGTCAGCCTTTCTAATGAGCTAATCTCTAGTTCTTTGGGTAAGGTAGGCATTCCAGGCATCTGTTTCTTACATTGATTTTCACAGTCTTCATATTTCTTTAAAAAAATTTTTTAATGTTTATATTTGAGAGAGAGCATGAGCAGGGCAGGGAGAGAGGTAGACAGAATGTGAAGCAGGCTCCAGGCGTTGAGCTATTAGCACAGATCCCGATGCAGGGCTTGAACCCATGAACTGCAAGATTATGACCTGAGCCAAAGTCACTTAACCGACTGAGCCACTCAGGCACCTCTTGTCTTCATATTTCAAACCCTTTACTTACCACTTGTCTTTAGAGAAAACTTGTGCTTTAAATTCTTGAGTTCTAGAACTAACTTGTTTCTAGAAAAGAAATGACATTGAGAGGAATTTCAGAACAGACTTCCAATAATCACTAGTAGTTTTTAGTTCTTAATGAAGTGATTCCAAATTCCTGCAAGGCATGTAAAACCCTTTGTTGTCTACCCCTCAGTGCTAGCATACTGTTTGTCAGCTATACTTCTTTGTGCATAGAATATCCCTCTTTCTCTCCGCTGTGACTTTGGCCATCTTTTCTCTTCATTTGAAATGTTATCCCCACATGTGCATGTACAGACCCTACTTAGGCTCAGCTCACATGTCAGTGTGTCAGAGTTGCAGGATGTGTTAAGGGTTTGTATTTTTTCCCCTATCAGTCCTTTGTTCAATGGCATATATGCTGTAAATTGATAATCAGCTCTTTGTAAACCAGAGTTATTAAAAAATATTTCAGAGTAGCTTGATTTGAAATTGAAGAACTAGAATGTATTAAAGGCCTCCTCACTTCTCTGCCACAACATTTGTTAGAGTTGTCATTTTTTTTTTTAACATTGGGCTCCCTTTTTTTTTTTTAAGTTTATTTACTTATTTTTGAGAAGGGGGGATGGCGGAGACAGAGAATCTCAAGCAGGCTGTGTGTGTGCTGTCAGCGCAGAGCCCAATGTGGGGTTCCATCTCATAAACCGTGAGATCATGACGTGAGCTGATATCAAGAGTTGGACACTTACCTGACTCAGCCACCCAGGCGCCTCAAACTCCTCTTTTTAAATTAAGATGCATTTATTTTTTTAAAATATTCTTTGGATCTGATTTGGAATATTGTGGTTGTCTTTCTGTTTCAAGATATTTGTACAATAGGTGACTATGAAAAGATATATGTGTCAGGACTCATTTTTTTCAGTGCATCCAGTGTTATAAAAACTAATTTTAAAAAACCATTTCATTACAGCTTCATGAAGAAAACTTTGAAATTACTACACTGCGGATTGATGTTGTCACTGATGGAAGACACGCTGAGGTAGAATTCACAACTGATTGGCAGAAAGATGCTGAGCGCAGAGATCTGACTATAAATTCTATGTTTTTAGGTAATATCTGGAGATAATGTTCTAATCCAGTCTATCCGAAAGCTGCCTTTTCTGGAATTCTGGAAATGTCCTCCAACCTGAGAGGTTGCGTTAGTTTCATCTGAGAGACAGTGTAGCATATGGGTTAAAAGATGATTGTGAAGCCAGAAGTCCCAGGTTCAAATTCTGACTCCATGACTTACTAGCTATAAAAGGAAGATGTTAATATTAGCTTCCTTTGTAAGGCCCTTCTGAGGATTAAAAGAGGTAATTTTAAGTCCTTAGAACAGTGACTGGCACATATACACAGTTAGTGTTAACTTACTAATTACATCTAAAAATAGTTAACATTTTGGGTAAGAAAAATGCACCCACAAAAATCCCGCATGTTACTCTCCACTGCAGGCTTTCATGCATTCCTACCCTAGCTCTTCTTCCCTCTTTGGGTGCCCGTGGTGCATATTGCTAACTGACTTCAGCAGCCTCTCTGTTGCTGTGTCTAGGCACAACATCACATTCTTTCATGGCATTGCATTTTAGGAATCATGTAGAATCAGAGTTGTCCTGCAAGAGAAAACCTGTTTATCATCTGAGCGTGATTTTTGTGTTAATGAGACTCCTAATAGGTGAACTAAGTTAGTGCTTAATTGAAGCATTATTTTCTGTACTTTAAATTTTACGCAAGCCCTTTATGTTTAAAACTTTGGATTAGAAAAGAGAGATGCAGCATCCACTTTACATAATCTAGTTGTGGCAGCAGTAATAGTGAAAGGATCAAGTATAGGTTTCCTGGCTATGCAAAAGTATTCTGTGTCACCTTTCTTAAATTGAAATGGTGTAAGGTGAGGAAGCAATTACTATTTCATCAAAATGAAAATTCTTTTCCAGATTTCTTTCAGTTAGTGAAAACAGCTATCAGAGTAGGTCTTTTGTAAAGGCAGTATGGCCTCAAGTGAACTTTCATATAGTGGAGAAAGCCTGTGACAGGATTTGCTTCCTGGGATGGAGAAGGGGGTTGTAGGTGAGATCTCCTGATAAATACATTAAAAATGATGTCTTGAGCACCTGCTAGGTTCTGGGTCACTTGATATACTTAATCTCATTTAACTGGCAGAAAAACTTCATTGAGTATAAAATCCATTTAATGAGGAAATAGACTGAGATGTTAACTTTGTTCAAGTCACACAGTGCCATGATTGGAGCTCGGGTTTCTATGGCCTACGTGATTCATGAGCAGACAGAGCCCAGTTGGGGCAGGTTTCTCTCTATTATGTGATCAAATTACAAGTGTTCAGTCCTTTTTTTTTTTTTTTTTAGTTTTTAATATTCATTTTTGAGAGACATTATGAGTTGGGGAGGTACAGAGAGGGAGGGAGACACACAGTCCGTAGAAGGCTCCAGACTAAGAGCTCTCAGCACAGGGCCCAACATGAATCTTCTCATGGAGTGCAAGATCATGACCTGGGTTGAAGACGGACGTTTAACCCAGGTGCCCCCCTTTCTTAACCTCATTTTGATTTAGGGTAAACTCCAATTAGTACAATGTATAATATCTGTAACTAGCTTTTCCGAAGCATACCTAACTAAAAGAGGTTAATATTCTTTCTTCAGTATACTCTTTTATAAAGGTAAAAGCTGTTCTTATTGCTACTACTGTTTTGTTTTCTTTTGTTTAAGTTTATTTATTTTGAGAGAGAGGAGGAAGAGAATCCCAAGCAGGGTCTGTCTGCACTATCAGTGCAGAGCCTGACACAGAGCTTGAACTCACCAGCTGTGAGAGTATAACCTGAGCCGAAACCAAAAGTCAGACACTTAACTGACTGAGCCACCCAGGTGCCCCTGTACTACTGTTTTCTACCTTTGCTGAGCTCTCATAATGTGCTGGGCACGGTTCTGAGCACATCATAGAAACTGAATCTTCCCAGCATCCCTATGAAGCAGATACTGCTATTTAACCTACAGTCACTTGCCTAAAGTCATCCATGCAGCTGGTAAATTGAAGAATTTGGATTTCAACATAAATGTCCTGGCTCTGGAGGTCACATTTTTTTTTTTTTAATGTTTATTTATTTCTAGGAGACAGAGAGAGAGACAGCGTGAGCAGGGGAGGGTCAGAGAGAGAGGGAGTCACAGACTGAAACAGGCTCCAGGCTCTGAGCTGGCAGTCAGCACAGAGCCTGATGCGGGGCTCGAACCCACGAACCGTGAGATCATGACTTAAGCAAAAGTCGGACGCTTAACCAACTAAGCCACCCAGGCACCCCAATCACATTTTTTTTTTTTTTACAAATAATTTATTAAGTGGGTTTCCATATAACACCCAGTGCTCATCCCCACAAGTGCCCACCTCCATGCCCATCTCCCCTCCTCCCCCCCACACCCATGAGTCCTCTGTTCTCAGCATTCAAGAGTCTCTCATGGTTTGCCTCTCTCCCTTTCCCCCACCATTTTCCCCCTTCTTCTCCCCCTTGTTCCTCAGTTAAGTTCCTCCTACTCCTCCTATACAAACATATGATATTTGTCCTTCTCTGCCTGACTTATTTCGCTCAGCATAACACCCTCAAGGT
>NW_027531874.1:51690-83715 GCF_008692635.1 Crocuta crocuta | reverse complement strand
GTTGTAATAAGTCCATTTTCATTCATAATTTTGTCTATTTGGGTGCTCTCTCTTTTCTTTTTGAGAAGTCTGGCTAGAGGTTTGTAAATTTTGTTTATTTTTTCAAAGAACCAACTCTTGGTTTCATTGATCTGTTCAATTGTTTCTTTGGTCTCTATGTTGTTTATTTCTGCTCTAATTTTTACTGTTTCTCTTCTTCTACTGGGTTTAGGGCATTCTTGTTGCTCTGCCTCTAGTTCCTTTAGGTGAGCTGTTTGGAGGTCACATTCTTAAACCACTACGTTATTCTTAGCAACTCGGCTTTACTTCTTATTTTTATGCATTATATTTTGAAACTGATACTCAGAGCAAAAAACAAAGTGCACACCTATCAGTGTGTATTTTCACTAATTTTTACCTTTAGCTCATCTTTCTATACACGTTTTTTTCAAGCATTACTGGATGAAGCATTCTTAGTTTTGCCATTTCTGGTTACTTTTGTTTCTCAAAGTTGGCTCATCTTATCCTGTTTTGTTTTGTTTTTGTTCCTTCCTTTAATGAAGAGGACTTTAGTATTTCCATGCTCACCGGGAGAGCTGTCTCTTCACTAAGAGAAATAATATTAAGAGACTGATATACCACATGTATTTGGTACTTTGTAGTCATATTTTTGCCTATTTACTCCCCCCCTCCGCATTTTGTTATTTTTTTGAATTTGGAGCCTTTTAAATTTGCTATATGTATCAAAATCCTGTATAAATTAAGTTAAGGAAGGGTTATGCCTGAGCTTACCACTGTAGTTGCATTTGGGATAATCAAAGAGCATTAAAGTTCAAATGGAAATAAACTGACAAGTAGTTGTTATTCACAACTAGTGGCAGTGGGTCTATAGGGTAAAGCATCTTAGGATCACTGACCTCCCCATTTGGATGGTTGAATGGTACTTGTCTTTGTTTTTTTCAGTCCCTAGGAAGAAAGGAACTGGACACTCTACTACCTGAGGTTTTATATGCCTTATATTAACGTTATTTTTTCCTTTGTTTACATATGAAAGGACAGACTAGTGGGAATTTTTTTGTTTACTTTTTTTTAAATGTTTTTTATTATTTCTGAGAGAGAGAGAGAAACAGCGTGAACAGGGGAGGGTCAGAGAGAGAGAGGGAGACACAGAATCTGAAGCAGGCCTCAGGCTCTGAGCTAGCCGTAGAACCTGAGATGGGGCTCGAACTCACAAACCGTGAGATCACGACCTGAGCCGAAGTCAGATGCTTAACCGATTGAGCCACCCAGGCACCCCTATGTACATTTTTTAAAAATGGATATTAGGTTTACATGGTTCAGAATTCACAAAACTTAAAAGGCTGCAGAGTTGTCTCCTGATCTGATTCACTGTGCCCTTGCTCACAATGCATTCAGACTTGGGTCTTTGCCATGTGGTAGAAATGTGAAAAATGCTGCCTCAAAGACTTATTTTTTTTTATGAGTAAGGTTGTAAAATCTTCATTTTTTAAGGTTTTTAAAAATATTTCCTTAGCATATTTTTACCTAATTCTTCTATTTATATGTGGTATTTTTATTTATTTACAAGAGCTTTTTGTATATTATGGAAATTTGGTATTTGGCTCTATATTAACTTCATATTTTTCTCAGTATACTTTTCATCATGGTGGTTTTTGCCATGCAGGCACATTTGACTTTTGTGTGGTTAAATTATTTCCTTGAAGACTCTGGTGTTGGGTGTTTGTGTGTCTAATTTTATTTTCTTGGTAAACCCCAATGCAGTGTAAAATCTTCAGATTAACTTCTGACTCCCCTGCCCCCATACTTAACTACTAAGAGCCTACTATTGATAGGAAGCTTTACTGATAACAGAATCAATTAACACAAGTTTTGTGTGCTCTAAGAATTATAAACTGCATTCTTAGAATAAAGTAAGGTAGAGAAAAATGTTAAGAAAATAAGGGAAACATTATTTTCAGTTCTGTAAAAAATCTACCTATAAGTAGACCTTTGCAGTTCAAACCTATGTTCAAGGGTTAACTGTATATTTTTAAAGGTTTTCCCCATTCCAAGGTCATAAATTACTTTTCCTATGGTTTATGATTTTAGTTTTTCCTTTTTATTTTTGCTATTTTTTTCCCCAGATTATTTGGCCTTTCTTGTTTATTCTCCCATATTTACTTGAAAATCACCTTGTTTCGTGTCTCTACGCCAATTTATACTGTCATATTTCTTGTTTAGTTCATTGTTGGGTATTATCTTTTTAGTTGCTGTTAATATCTGTTATTCCATTATTTCTTCCATTTGATAGTGAACATGGATGAATGCTATTCATGTCTGTATTTTAACTTTGTAACTCTTCACTTAATTTTTAGCTGATTTTCTTGTTTTTCAGTTATTTGTTAACAGTGATGGTATCTCTCCCCTTTTTTTTAATGAATAGGTTTTGATGGTACTTTATTTGACTACTTCAACGGTTATGAAGATTTAAAAAATAAGAAAGTTAGGTTTGTTGGACATGCTAAACAGAGGATACAAGAAGATTATCTTCGAATTTTAAGATATTTCCGGTAAGAAATTTTTAAAAATAATGGTAACAGTTTTTAATAATCTAGAGCACAATTCTGATCATGTGAAATGCACAGGTCAGTGTACAAAATGGTGACATCCCAAATGTCTGTTCCTGATAGACTTCATAAAATGTGATTTACTGTTGAGAGATTACTCAGATACTTTGTATTTTCTTTCCCAGAACATAGATATTTTCTCCATCCTCTGATGGGTTTTTTATATAATTCAGCTTTAAATCATTTTTCAAATGTCCAATTTTCTTTTTATTTCCTGCACTAATCATTCATTTCACAGGTAATTGAGTGCTTGCCACAGGCCAACCACTGTGGTGGGTGCTTTGAACATGGAATAATGAGTGAAAAGTCTTTGCCTTCACATGGCTTACAGTTTTAGGTGGTCATGGGATATCCCTTAGGTGAACTTGCTAAGCATGAATATATATAATAAAATATATAATCCAGGTAAGTTAACATAGTGCAATAATGATTTCAGGAATAGAGTTTAGTGATTCATCACTTACATATAACACCCACTGCTTATCCCAACAAGTGTTCTCCTTAACGCCCCTTGCCCATTTAGCCCATCCCCCCCACCCCTCCAGCAACTCTGTTTGTTCTGTATATAAGAATTTCATGGTTTATCTCCCTCTCTGTTCTTAGATTATTTTTGCTTCCCTTCCCTTATGTTCACCTGTTTTGTATCTTAAATCCCATGTAAGAATGAACTCATATGATGTTTTTCTCTTATTTTGCTTATTAGCATAATACACTCTAATTCCAGCCATGTTGTAAATGGCAAGATTTCATTCTTTTTGATCACCAAGTGATATGCTATTGTATGTGTGTGTATATGTGTGTATATATACACACACACACACACACACACACACACACACACCTTTATCCATCTTTATCACTCGGACATTTGGGCTCTTTCCATACTTGGGCTATTGTTGATAGTGCTGCTATAAACATTGGGGTGCATGTGCTCCTTCAAAACAGCACTTCTCTTTTGGATAAATACCTAGTAGTGGAATTGCTGGGTCATAGGGTAGTTCTATTTTTAATTTTTCTAAAAAACTATTCTAACTGGCTAGTTTATGCGTAGTAGTATTTTTCACTGGTTGGGATCACATTTGGAATATTCTATAACAGAGCCTCATTGCAAATAATAGAACACAGGCTGAAATCCATAGTTACTGTCATTTCATCTATATTATGAATTGATTTCTGAGATTACAAGAAGTACACTCCAGTGTGCGCAACTAGATGTGTCTTATTTGAAATTCTTCATTAAAAGTATTGGGTACTTGGGGCACTTGGGTGGCTCAGGCACTTGAGAGTCTGACTTTGGCTCAGGTCATGATCCTATGGTTCATGGGTTCGAGTTCCACATCGGGCCCTGTGCTGAGAGCTCAGAGCCTGGATCCTGCTTCAGATTCTGTGCCCCTCTCTCTGCCCCTCCCCCACTCTCTCAAAAATAAACATTAAAAAAAAAGTGTTGATGGGCATAGACAGGCACACTTTGTACACTGCTCCGTTGATGGCATTCCACTGTTGTTTGGGTCCCTTTCCTAGAATGTTGTCTTATTCATCCAGTATAGGTACCAGTTCCAGGAAGTACATTTGATGGCTATTCTAAGCATCTCAGTGATTTGGAAATCAAAGTGAGCAGAAGGTTCCAGTTCTTGCTAATTTAAGAACATTATTTGTATTTTACCGGATCTCAGATTTTGTCATCTGGGAACAAATAGAAGGTAGAGAATTGACGAGATGATTTCTAAGGTCCCTAATTTTGTGTTGTCTCATATTAGATGTACAGAATATTACCAGTAGAATGAAAACTAGATTTTTTCTAGTGATATGCCAGTTAGAGGTACATGCACTGATGATTTTGTTTTGTAGGTTTTATGGGAGAATTGTAGACAAGCCTGGTGACCACGATCCTGAGACTTTGGAAGCAATTGCAGAAAATGCAAAAGGCTTGGCTGGAATATCAGGGGAGAGGATTTGGGTGGAACTGAAAAAAATTCTTGTTGGTAACCATGTAAATCATTTGATTAATCTCATCTATGATCTTGATGTGGCTCCTTACATAGGTAAGAGCAATTTATAAAATATTTGAGATTTTGATGAGATATCTGGTTTAAAATTTCCTAAGGAAGAATGTTTGGCTAATTCCAAAAGGAGAAAAAGTATTTTAAAGTAAGATAAACTTTGAGATCATGGGTAGGAGGACACAGCTAAAGAGCACTGAAGTGGGACACAGTGGCCTCCAGCGTCAGACCTGGGTTTGAATGATGCTTTGCCACATACAGCTTTGTGATTTGGGTCAGTTCCTTAATCATTTGTTGATGAATCTAAAAAAGGGGTGTGAAAATAATTGCATTTATCTAAAGGAAGGGCTGATGCAGTGAATTAATACATGTAAGGCACTTTAAGAGTAACAAATACAGAAATTACTCAGTGTTATTAGAATGTTCAGAAAGAACAGTGGTATATGTTCCAGCACCCTTCAGGAAACTTGGGTATATTTCAAATCCAGTTACTGAATGGAGGGTGGGGGGTGGATGTTATAGGACAGTAGGTCAGTGAGAAGTAAGTACTAAGTGTCCCTTGTGAGTCTAACATCACCACCAATGGGTCTGGAAATTAATGTTTTAGGACTCCTCTAGGTCTTGGAGGGATTATAGGAGAGAATAGCAAGTTTCTCAGTGGTTTACCTGTGAGATGGAGCATCACACTGAACCAGTGAGCGCTAGAGGCAGGACATTTAGAATACTATAGGCATGACTGGTTGAGGCTATGAGGGTGTTTTATTAAATTTATCCACTGTAAAAAATAAAAATAGGTAAAAAATGTTTTTGTCCCTACAGGCTTACCTACTAATGCAAGTTTAGAAGAATTTAACAAAGTCAGTAAAAGTGTTGAAGGTTTTTCACCAAAGCCAATGACTGTATTGGCCTCATTATTCAAAGTACAGGATGATGTCACAAAATTGGATTTGAGGTTGAAGATTTCAAAAGAAGAGAAAAACCTTGGTATATTTATAGTTAAAAACAGAAAAGATTTAGTCAAAGCAACAGATAGTTCAGAACCATTGAAACCCTATCAAGACTTCATTATAGATGTAAGTATATACAGGCATGGTCAGAACTAATTTATTAATATTAAGACCCAGTGTGTTCTGTGGATTTCACTTACTTTAAATGAAAAATTACACATCTGTTATTTACCTCTTCGGTAATATGATTAGCAAGCATTCTAACGTGTGGTGAAACTAAATGTTTGATTTTGGCATAGTCTAGGGAATCTGATGCAACGACTCGTGTGTGTGAACTCCTGAAGTACCAAGGAGAGCATCGTCTTCTCGAGCAAATGCAGCAGTGGTGCATTCCTCCATTTCCTGTGAGTGGCCATGACATCAGAAAAGTAGGCATCTCTTCAGGAAAAGAAATTGGGGCTCTGTTGCAGCAGTTACGAGAACAGTGGAAAAAAAGCGGTTACCAAATGGAGAAAGATGAACTCCTAAGTTACATAAAGAAGAGTGAAAATTGATGAGAGCTGGTACTAAGTAACAGAAAATTGTTGGTAAAATTAGTGTCCTCCTCCCCCCACCTTTAGTGAGATTTAAGACTTGAATATATAGCAGAATAAAAGCCAGCGCAGAGGGCCTCTTCAGATTTGAGTAAAGGTCTTATTTTTTGAAATATATTTCAGGCAGTAAACTGAAATCTACCTCCTCTTAGTCTGATTTATATCACTGAACCTTGTGATTCCTTTGGAGTAGTTCCTACTGCAAATAGTATAGTTGGATTCACCTCTCGTAATCTGTCTAGATTTTCTTCTTTTGTTTTTGGTATAGTGTGTTACTGATTGATCTTAAAAAGTTGTAACTGTCGATAAAAGTGTTTCTTAATGTTTGTAATTGAAATAACTACATTATTTTCCCATTGTTCTGGAATCAGGTAAGAACTGAAACTTACAAAAGTGTGCTGATAACACAGTAGTTGACAAAATAGCCCATGTAAAATAATGACGACCAGATGCATCCCAGGTGGCTATTTGTACACCCAAAACCTGTTCTAGCAAGCTGTTTTGGTATCTACTTGATACTTTTGTTGTCATAATTTATGCATGCTAAGCCTGAGAAAGATGGTCTTGACAGTTATTCTTGAGCCTATTTTTTAATAAACATTCCCTTTGAAATTATAAGATAAATGTGTATGTATGGTATGTGGCAGTATACATTGGTCTCTTTATATATATCTCTAGATATATATGCATATATTCTCCATACTGACAAATTAAGGTCAGCGTTAATTTTTTTAAAGATATAGCCTACATTAAAATGTCCACGAGCAGGCCTATACATATGGTCTTTTAATTTTTTTAAAACGTTTGTTTTGTTTGTATTTGAGAGAGAGCTTTCAGCACAGAGCCCGACACAGAGGTTGAACTCAGGAGTTGTGAGATCATGACCTGAGACGGACCCACTGAGCCACCCAGGTGCCTCTGTCCACATGGTCTTTCAAAGGTTTGAGCCCTTCATGCTTTCAGTAGGTAAATGGATGCATAGTGCAAAGTATTATTTCAACATTCTGCCATTTTGTAATTGACTTTCGTTTTTGTGTAGCCAGTCATAGCATCTTTGTCCTCTGTGAGGACAGGTCAGTAATTTAAGTCCCAGTTTAAAATAGTGTTATATGCATTTTTTTAAATTATCAGAAACTTTTATTTATTTGCAAGTGTCAGTAAACAAAATAGAACATTCTGAGATTACACCTTTTAGATGGCAAAAGTAAAAGCAGCGTTCCCTCTCTGTGACTGATTAAGGTTTCAGTGTAGAGATGTGCTTTGTTACTATGAAGAACTGCCTAGAATAAGTTTTAGTTTAGTGTAAGACTGCATGAAGAACTAGTACAGTCCTGTAAACCCAGTGTTCTCAGTAGCAGTAATAGTTTAGGAAAAAAACTACAAATTTGGGCATATACTCTTCTGACAGCATTCTTGAGTTGCTTTTCATTTACTTCCTGTATATAAATATGCAGCATGAGATTCAGTTGTTTTAAGTCTAGGCAGTCATAACCATTGCATGTTGGGTAAAATAGTATATTACAACATAAGAGATTTTAACAGTCTGCTCTTGGCTGGGCCTCATACATTTTCCCCCATTGGTTGAACTTTATTCCCTAGTTAATTATGTAAAGCCATGAAGGAATATCAAAATTACACAAATGTGAAAGGATCCGAAAAACACTTGAACATATAAGCAAAGAGGTAGGTAGCAAATCAGTATATCTACAACTTCATCTTAAATTATTGGCTTGTGAGTAAATATTTTACATTATTTAAACAATGAGTATGTGTAATATTGTTTGCTCTTAAAGTTTACTTACAATTTTTTCAAGTTGCATGGAATAAAACTGCTTACAAAATACAGTCACTGTGTAGCCTGAATGAAGGGGGTGTGTTTTACGATCCCTGCTCCATAGTCGTTTAGGTTCAAATCAAACACTGAGTAAATACAGAAGTTACTGTTTTTCACTAACAAATACACAAGGAAATGAACACTATTTTGGGGCTCAAACTGCATATTTTAACTCTTTAATATCTTCAAAATTTACAAATCCATATGAGAGAAATTAAAGAAAATTAAAGCCTTTTTTCTTTGCCTCTTTCAAAAGGAACATATACTTGGCACCCTAGCTTTTGAAACTTCTTCTATAAAAACTTGCTATTTGTTCCATATATCAGGAGCAAATGATTAACCTCACATTAGAGGAATTTCAAATCTGTTTGGTGCCAGAAACCCTCACTTTCAGTGAGGTTTTCATGTCCTATCAGGGACATTGTAGTAGGCCAAAGTATAATGGTGCCAAGGTACTAAAAGTAGATATTCCTAATTTTAATTTAAATCTTCAAATATCGTTGGACTAGGAAACTGGAACCTTCCATGTAATGTTGCTTTTATATACTTAGGTATGCATCAAAAGCAGGAATTTCTGAAGCAGATCAGATTTTAGGAGACCAACTTGATAAATAACTTTATCCCTACTGTATTTGTTTACAAGCAAAGTATTACTTTGTCTGGACTTATCTCATCTTCAGTGTCTGGGATTGTGGGCAACAGAGCAGATCGAGTCAAACCCCAAAACTTCTGAGGTGACATGTCTTTTTTGGTGGCTGTAAATTTCCATCCAATATGGCTTGCACAGATCCTACACTGGGCGATAGTCCAGGCATACCTACAAAATTAAAGAAAGGTATCAGGTAAGGAAACCCATTAAGCCTTAATGAAAGTGTCAAATAAGATTGGATAATTCAAGTCACATGGTCCTAGGCCCATCACTAATCCATACTCAGCTTACCTCTTCCAAAATTTTGTAAGAAAAGCCTACTTATACTTTCCCCAGATTTAATATTTTCAAGAACCCTAATAAGTTCTCAGGTGGTGCTGTTGGTCCCAGGCTCACACTTTGAAAAAAGAAAACCGGGACTAAATAAATGGTGTCTGCATCTGTTTTGTCTGTTACTGCTTGGGAAGTATTCTCTGGTTTGATAACACTACAGAATAGATTGGTTCAGATACAGTTTTACTGGGTCACAAGCCAGCTGATTTTCAGAATGAGCTAAAAGGAAAATGAAAACAGTCTGCTGTCATTAACTGTAGCTAATTAAAGGATAACTGCAGTTGCCAACCTTCTAACTGTACACTTAGTGAGACTGCAAAATTAGTTACTAGCCATTCACAAAATGGAAAAACATTTAAATAGAACTATTCATCTTAGTGTCTAATTTTGATTAAAATTCTAATAATTCTGCTTAGAACTCTGGGTTTTTCTGCCCAGTTAAGGCGGCAAAACCAAAAAAAGTAAGTAACCACATTACCCAGGAAACCAGCTGTGCTCTGTCGAAGGTCGGCCTATCAGATTCAAGTTGCAAGCCTTATACACAGTAAGCGTCTCATGCACATATCCATGAGGATTCACATAAGCTGCCATCGGCCCACATAAGGATAAACTACAAGAGAGAATCAGCACAGAGAAGTCAAAATGGGAAGAAAAAAATGTCTAATGAGGCAATAAGAGGGAAGATCTTAGAATCCTGTTTTGAAAACAGGAGGTTGACAGCCCCGTTTCATTCAGTCTACGTGTTTGTAAAATAGGGAGCTCAGCTTCATCTAAAGGAGTCTTTCAGAGTGGAAGTACAGTGAAAACGACCTTTTGGTCATCCTTGGGCTACTGATTGTAAGACAACAATTTCCCTATGTCCTGATTTTCAAACACGTTATCACAGTAGCAGTACATGTTCAGAAGCATGTCCTACTTTACCTTTGGCCCTGTGTTTGACTGCAAGATACTAGCCTAAGCATTTATCTGTATTCACTAAAACCATACACAGATTTTTCAAGCAGGAATGGGAAAAAAAGGATTGCCCCTTTCTGACTTGACCATGCTCATTACCTGTAAACATCTTACATAACCATTGCTGCTGAGTACCCAATGAGGAAGGGTATCTTAACCCCCCATATTTCATTTGCTGAAATGACTGTAATTTAATGAAGGAAAATACATGGAGAATGGATATATGGCCTTGACTATAATTCTGTTATAGCAGTCGGAACATATAAGAATGTAATAAAGCTCTCACCTGAATATTTCATTTTTGGTTGTTATTTCTGTTTCTTGACATTGTTTACAGCAAAGAGAGGTACACTAAGAAATTTAAGAGAAAATTAGTGGGGAAAACTCACATTTGTTTAATTATGTAATTACACAGCTCGTCAAGAAACTTTAGAGAAAATACTGATCCCTCTTAATAACATGTTTTTCTTCCAATCATTACAAACTATAGTTTTTAGAGAAAGTCACACATATTCACTTCTAAAACTAATGACTTTGTAGGACAGTGACATGTATATAACGGCAGGTGCTCAACATAGAAATCAAGTGACAAACTCGAAATGTTGAAGGGATGTAAAAACAATCTGAATGGCTGTATGATCCCAAATGAAATATCGAAATTATCCTTTAAATCTTTTTAATGTAAGGGTGGCCTGGGTCGCTCAGTCTAAAGCATCCAACTTCACCTCAGGTTATGATCTCACTGCTTGTGAGTTCAAGCCCCGTGTCAGGCTCTGTGCTGACAGCCTGGAGCCTGCTTTGGATTCTGTTTCTTCCTCTCTCTGCCCCTCCCCCACTCATGGTCTCTCTCTCTCTCTCTCTCTCTCTCTCTCTCTCTCTCTCTTTCTCTCTCTCTCTCTCAAAAATAAATAAAAAAATGTAAAACAATTAGTTTTCTAATTGCATCACTACATAGCTGGATCTCACAGATAGTCTAGTGTAAGATACAGGTGTCATGAACATGGTGAGTATACTCACTTTATTCATAATATCTAGTTCACAGCGGAGTCGTTGGATGGCACTACCAATTTTAAGGAGCTGAATCCTTAATACATCATCAATAGGAAGACAAGCAGCTACTCTGTAAGAAAAATCTTAAAGACATGGTGGTTTTTTAAGTTTTAAGTTTATGAAGCAGATAATAAGGTCTTTTTGAAATAAACCCTCCCTACAGCATTCACAGAGAACATATTCCACATAATTATAAACAATACTAAAATACACTAGCTATCAAGTAAATACTCCTGGAAGTTCTAAAATTAACTTCTTATAATTGGTTTTATAAATGTCTTTCAAACATGAAAATCAAACCCATGTTAGACGAATTTCCTCAAAGACTAGAAAAATGGCTATAGTAACTAGCTGATAAACAGATTACATGTACATAAGGTAAGTCCTAGAACTACGGTTATTTTTAACGCCGCCATAAAGAACTGGGAAAAGAGTGTGTTAACACTCAAGTTTTTGGATATGAGCTATTTACTACAAGTTGCCTAGAATAGGAAAACTGCCTCAAATTAGAGTGCTCACAGAATTTGAGAGCTTTGCTACAATTAACTACTTCTAAAGGGCTCAAAACAAATATGTATGCTTTTCAGAATAAAAATATGAAACTAAAATTTTTGGTTTCATTACAAATAAAACAAAGTAATTTTAGTAAAAGCCAGAGGAAGGAAGCAGACTTTTCATACCTATTGGATTTGAAGGAAGAGAATCATCTTTAAGATTTTCATCCCATTCACGGAGCTGTTTCTTAATTCTGTCCATTAAAGTTTCCTTGTTTAAAATAAAAGCAGCCATAATAAGGTTCACAGACTTTTTACAATTTACTGCCAAATTTTCAACAAGTCTCAATGTAAGTCCTCACTCTATGTACTAAAATCCGAGTCCCAGTTTCAACTGTGTCTGTGGTCTCACGTGCAGATGGTCAGAGCCCAGCTCGTCCACCCGACACGAAGTTGCCTTTCCAGGCTTCTGTCCTCTCTTCCTAGGAGCACATGCTCCTGCCCTGCTGCCTTCTAGGTGTTCTCTTATGAACTGTGTGGAATTGGCTTCTCTTCTCCCCCTTCCTAGGAAGGCTTTTCTAACTCTAAGTTATAAGAGCACTTGCTATTTACATACCTTACTTGGCACCCATTTAGCACACACGAGTGTGCTTCCTATCTTTTCACAGATGTCTGCAAAAAAAAAAACTGCTCTGTTTTGCATTTGTAATGGCCCAAAGCGCTGCTGAAGGGCAGAGTGAACTGTAGTTTCTTTAGTGTTGTGTTTGTGAGAAGTGCTCAAACCTAAGTATTTAGTCTTCCTAAGATTCTACGTCTTAGGCGAGGTGGTTCACTAGGGAAATGACTAACATTTGTTGAATGCCTATTGTGTGCCAAGTACAATAACTATCACTATCCCCATTTTAAAAATTCAATTTACAGGGGCACCTGAGTGGCTCAGTCAGCTGAGCGTCTGACTTCGGCTCAGGTCATAATCTCACGGTTTGTGAGTTCGAGCCCCACATCAGGCTCTGTGCTGACAGCTCAGAGCCTGGAGCCTGCTTCAGATTCTGTGTCTCCCCCTCTATCTGCCCTTCCCATGATCATGCTGTCTCTCTCAGTCTCTCAATGATAAATGTAAAAAAAAATTTTTTTTTTAAAACTCAACTTACTGAGATGAGTAATTTGCTCCAAACTATAGGGAAAATGATAGAAATCAGGCTTTGAAAACAGTCTTTGTGTCTAAACCCCAGATTCTTTGACCAATTCCAGGCTGCCTCTTAGTTTTGCAAGGTATGGTGGTGCCTAAGTATGACCATTTAAGGAGCAAGAACACTTGTGGATGCAGTAGACTAATGGGATCAGGAGATCTAAGTTCATATACTCGTTTAGGAAAAAAACAAAGCACCTTATGGGTGCTTTGATTTTTGAAATCTACCTGCCACTTAACACATTTCAAATCCTTATTAGACCCTAAAACACCTCATTATCTTGTCCTGAATTTATAAGCCACTAGAAATTGGGAAAACAAAAAATTCTATAAAGACAAAGTAAATCCAGCAGAATCTGATTCCTTTGTATTCTACTTAAATGTAAAGAAGGGCATTGGTTCTGAAAATGAGATACCACTGAGTATGAAAGTCTGTGTTTCATTCCAATGACCCTTAATTATGACAAGGCTTATTACCCTAGATATAAAAAATTACAAGGTAATACTTACAGCATCATATAAGGAATAAAGCCAGCGAGGCCATGAAGTCAAATTTGCACAATGAAACTTTCTCTGGAAACAGAAAAAAGTCACTTAAATTCTGTATAGATTCTTATGGTGGAAAGAACAATATTTAAAAATTGATTTTGGCCCTCAAAACGATTTTCTAATTTCAATAATAGGGAAAATTTTGTAGATAACCCTATTAATAGATTATTGATTACCTATTAAATTTGATAATCACTGTTTTACAGCTTTCAATTTATACTGCAACTAGAATCCTCATTCTTACTGGGAAAATTTAACAATTTAATGGTGAGGATAACTTACTGAAGTTAAGATGAACTTGAAGAATGATTAAATGTACTTATATTACCACATTATCTGCCTACTAATCATTTGTTCAGTATATGCAGGGAAAACTCAAATATAATCCAAACTGTCTTTGTGTAAAACTTTAAATGGCTTTCAAGTGAATTACCTTAGAGGCAAATATAAGAAATCAGTCAATTCTAAGAAAAAAATGATCATACACTGGAGACTCCAGGATGAAGTCCCCCATTTCACAGAACTGAGGGAAAGGGGAAAAGCATTGGGTAGCTCTTCCAATTGTATTTTGGAATCCAAATGCAAGCATTCCTAAATCCATATAAAAATGTGCATTATACTTAAATTCCAGTAGAATTTCTATTTTTAATGGGAAGACTCAATAATTAAAATGGGCGTCCTCAAAGTACATATTCAGAGTTAATAATACCAGTGAGACTGGAATTCAGAAGCATAACTTAAGCATAACCTGGAATAATAAGTGTGTAAAAACTACCAAGAAAGTTTGGAAAGAGAAGTGTTCTACAGGACACAAAAATATGATTGAGAATGCACTACAGCAGTGCTATTAATAGCAACAAACTAAAAACAACCAAAATGTCAATGAACAATAAATGCATTAGAATACATATATACTACAGGATACTTTGCACCTGATCAAACAAGGCATTTCAAGCCTACAGAGAATAAAGAATGACCACATCTTCCTCAATAAGGAAAACAAAACCTATGTAAGTACAGACATTCATAATTCTGTAAACAGTTAACTGATATGGGGAATGACACATGAAAAGTGGGTGGGAAAGGAGTAAAGTGGCTCAGAAAGGACTGTCCCAAAACAGGACAGGAAAAGCAAGCTTAAGATTTAACAGAATGAAAGGGAAATCCTATGCTTGCACTTGCACAACCAAATGAATGGGCATGAAATGGGTGAAACATGACACATGTAAAAAAGACTTGGGGGACTCAGTTGATAGATGAACTAACCAATGCGCTACAGAGCTTACATCCTACTCTCCCTGCAATCTTATGTTAGAAGATGTCCAGAATCTAAGAGGAGACAATAACGTTACCCTTCTGTGACAGTCAGAACTTGTGAGGGGCCAGGATGCTAAGAGGAGATCAACAGTTTATATTAGCAGTGTTCAGTTTGGAGCTGCCTCTCAAGGGGACATGATAATTACTTTTAAATATTTTAGAGAACTATGACATGGATGAGGATAGACTTGTTTTTCAGGGCTCATCCACTAAAGCACAAACCAATGGATTCTTTAATGAGACGAAGTTTTGGTGCAATCTCATCCTTATATTTGAGGCTACCAAAACATGGGTCTGGGAGGGCCTCCAAGTATATGTTCAAAAAGTGATTTAAGCCAGAGGAACCAGACTGTAAGACACTTAAGCTACTCTCCAATCAGTTTACTTTTAAGACCAAAAACTAAGGCTAAGGAATTTTGTCACATTCCAAATAAATGCTTCAGAATAAGCACACAGAGTAAAAAAACAAACAAAAAAAAACAAAAAACAAAAAACCCTACAACAGCCCTTCAGGTAACCACAAATATGAATATTCAGTAATAACAATCAGTGGCAGCCACTGTACCAGTCTTAGAAAAATTCTCTAAGGTTGGCAGTATTATCATCCCCATTTGAAAAATAAGGAAACAGGCACAGAAGGGCGGTGAAACTTGCCCAAAGCCATGGTAAACAGGGAGCTGCTGGGCTGTGCATCCAGGGAGTCTGGCTGTAACCATGATTTGTTCAAAAAATATTCTGAGCACCCAGTATGTATGTGTCAGGCATTATGTCCACACATTTGGAGTGTACCAGTGATTAAAACAAAAAAAGACCAAAGTCACTGCCCTGTGGAGCATACATTTTCGTGCAAAGCAGCTTACTTTCTAGCAGTATACTCACAGGTACAAAGTGACAAAAATCCAACAAAGCTCCAGTTTGGCGGATTGACATACTACACACTCCCAATTCAGTTATTAATATATACGTCATACATCAGAATGACCGCTTTTACATTACAAAAGCATATCATTTTACTTGGCACTCATGTCAAGATACAGAGAAACCCAAGTACTGTAGCCACTCCTTCCCACCATAACAGAGAGAACGGAGTGTGGCACACTAGTGTATATTAAGAGCAATACAGCAGGTCAGGATCATTACCATTCGCCCAGCCAACCTGCCTCCTCCGTGAATGTGAACACACTGCAACTCAGGTGTCTCAGTTCTGTAACTTTTTAAAGTGAGGTCAATAATATTCTTTCTCAGGATTATCTTGAAAGATTCAAAAGTTCTATTTACAGATCAACTAAATGTTTATCCTTAATACTTGTGATATGCTTTATACGGTCAACTGTACAAACTGAAGTATACCAAAAGAGATTAGTTAGCTTTTACAGAGCAAATGCCCCAATTTAAGCCATTTCAATATCTCAAATTTAAGAGTCCCAATTTAGACTTCTGGTGCAATAGCAAAGGCTATTACTTCTATCTGGGTAATAATGATGGTAAGTTCTAGCAATTTATGGGCATTCTTCACATGTATCAGCACCACAATTTACTTCATAAAAGGGAAATACTTCAAAAATTTTAGTACTGGCCCAAAAGTTAGGTGCTTCCAAGTGACAAATGTCTGATTTTCTAGTGAAGAAGTATTCACTCTTGGGAACAGGATTTACTATGGAAAGCAGGCAGAAAGACCCTGAAAATGATCTCTGTTCCCTCAAGGCAATCCATCACATTCGTCCATTTTGAAGCCTCACATCTAGAGCTTCAGATTTGCCTTCCAACAATGTGGAATGTTAAACAAATGTGAAATTCCACTTAAATGGCTCTTTGAAGTGTAATAAAATTGGGAGACCAATGTAAAAGGCAAAACATGAATAGTAAATCACTGCCACTGATACACACAGTGGCCAGAGGTGGGTAATTTATTGCATTAAATCCCATCACCATCAGCAATATAAATAATAAAAATAATTTATCCAAGTAATTCAAAAGCTACTAGTTTTGTTTCCTTCTTCACTTACCAACTTCCTACTTGCCTATAAAAAGCAGACTGGAAGGGTATGCTCTTTTCTGCTCCGAGACTTCTAAACTACTAATGGCAGATACACAAGTATAAGGATAAGACATATGCCTGGAAAAATCACTGCTCTGTCCAAAGAAGCCTAACTCCACACAGCCTAAGCTTTCAAGACCTTTTTCTTCTTTAATATAAAAATAGGCAACAAATATTATTGTCTTACTTCTACTATTACTCTTCTGAGACAAAGCAAAAACTTGTTTTCAGAGACAAGTTCCTAGGGAAAGTAATAGTAGCCACCAAGACCTTAAAATACGAAAAGACCAGTAAAAGGGTTACCAGTCATATATTTATTTCCAAAAATTATGAATTGTCAACAGTTATCAAAGTGTTAGGGAGGTGCATAAAGAGACTCCCAACAAAGCAGAAGCAAGCAAAGAAAAAAAAAAAAAAAAAACACGAATTTCGTCTATGATAAGGTGGCACCTTGTACCGGTGAAGGAAAATACAGGCTTTTCAGAAAATGGTAAGAGGACAATGAGGAGCCATCCGGAAAAAAAGTGGAGCTGAATTCATACCAGGATAAACCACACATGGATAAAAGCTTAAAAAGTTCTGATTTCATTAAAAAGCAATGCAATCAAAGTCAAAAGTAAAAGATTACATTTTAAATGTTTTTTTAAAAACATTCCTTTGTATGAGGAAGTAATTTCTAGCTATGTTTCCTAATGCATGAGGAACTCCTAAAAATCCACAAAGGGCAAACACTATGTATAGGTACTTCCTAATAAAGGAAACACAAATTACTATTCAACACAAAATGTTACACCTCATTTCAATCCAAAGGATTAAAATTAAGCCTTCAACAAGATTCTATATTTTACTTATCAATCAGCAAAAAGGAAGTTGGATACTACATTGTCTGTGAAGCCATGATGACCTACTGCTGTCAGAGTACACATGGGCACAACCTCCTTAGGAAGGGACTCCGAGAATATCTGTCAAAATTATGAATGCAGATTCCCTGTCATCCAGTAATCCTACTTCCAAAATTTATTTTATCTCTTTGTGTGTGTGGAAGATCATTTGTTTACAAAAGTTAGTGCAGGTCTGTCACCTAGAAGTGACTGGTTATGTAAATTATAGTGTAGCCATACAAGGGAACACTGGGCAACTTTAAAAACAAGGAAGCAGTGCCCCAAAAGTTGATACAGAAGAATCTCCTGTAAGAGAGAATAAGGCCTAGGATAGTATGTATTCTTTCACCTAAGAAAATGTAAAGCAATGAAAATATCTGTGTCTTCAAAAAGAAATTCTGGAAGACTTAGAAACTAACACGTGAGCCCACGTTCAAGGACTTGCTCTTCAGAACCAGAACCAGTGTTCAATTCTTTCCTGCTCCCTCTGAGCACGGCTTATAAACTTAGCAAGACTAGAAAGATGAGCAATCACTTTCTTAACTGGTTTCCACATTCCATTTTAACATTTTTTTAATGTTAATTTATTTTTGAAAGAAGGCAGACAAAGCATTAACAGGAAAGGTGCAGAGAGAGAGGGAGACACAGAATCTGAAGCAGGCTCCAGGCTCTGAGCTGTGAGCACAAAGCCCGATGCAGGGCTTGAACTCACGAACCATGAGGTCATGACCTGAGCCGAAGTCGAAGGCTTAACTGACTGAGCCACCCAGGTGCCCCTCCACATTTCATTTCTTTTTACATTTCATATTCAACTATTTTCTGGTCAACACAGGAGGCGGTGCCCTTAAAAATGTATGTCATATTCCCAAGTTGGCTAAAGAAAAGTTTCCTTATTGTGAAAATCCCATTACAATAAACTCAGCCAGAAGTGAAAGGCACTGTGATAGGAAAGAAATAATTATTAGTTTTGAAGATCAAATCACAGAATTAGGAATGTTTCCAGATGGAAGTGACTTTTGGAAGAGTGTTCCCTGACTATACTAGCCTAACTTCTTAATCATTAGGGACATCTCTGCTGTACCCTTGTCAGAATGGAAGATTATAAAGGAATACTTGTGGAAGCTTAATTTTGTCATTTGGAATGTTCAGTTCTCAAGGGCAAATGTTAAGAGAAGTGTGTGCAAACAGTTTCAAGGTTAATTGAATACATCTAGGCTACACTGCTGGACCCCTTAAGTATCATTTCTGCTGAAAAAGTACTTGGCAACCTGATAAGCCTGAGTTGGCTTAGAATCGTCTAAGCATCTCCCAATTCTGACTACATTAACTACCTCTCAGACATAGAGACAAATGGATGCACTGCTTCATACACTGGTAGGATGTAGGAGTCAGATTTGAATAAAGTGAATTGAGCTGCCTTAGATCCATCCCAGGACAAGCAGCATTACGTAATCCAGTCCCTGGTAAATTACCATCCAGCTAACTGCACAGTAAGCTGAATCAGTTAGACAGTGCTAATGCACATGCAGTTTCAGCCAGTGGTACCTACCACCCCTTTTCCTTCACTTGGTGAGTGGCTCAAAGTGGTGTCTCTAAAGTAGAACAGAGATTTTAGGTCATGTGCAGTCCAAAATAGATCAGCCAGCAATTTTTCTTGGCCTAGTGATTTAGACGCTAGCAATTTTTCTTGGCCTAGTGATTTAGACCCAAATTTCTAGACCCAAACTTCACTCAAATTTTAAAGGAAACTCATTAAACAATCTGAAAAATACATGTGATGAAGGACCTGTATTTCCTTAAACCTTTTACATCTCTCTCCTTCCTTGGCACTTTCTGCTTAGTCCTTGGCATCTCTGAATATGAAAATAACTGAGGTATATGTTATTATTAGAGAAATAAATATATTATGATTATTATTAGAGAAATAACACAAAGGGGAAAGAGGACCTGGTTCCAAACAAACAATTGCCTCTTTGGTCTCTGCACCTCCGGCTCTCTTGCTCTCAGTGTGCCAGTGACAACCGAGTTGCAAAGGCTTACTTCAGAATTAATGTGAAAAGCTCAGATTCTTTAGCCACAGAATAGAAGAATTCCAGGAGTACACACAAAAAGTAAAAACCCAGTCTTACCTGTTTAACTCACAGACAGGACACACAATGAGCACAGAGCATTTAAGTCAGGAATTAACTACAATCACTACAACTTTACAAACAAGAGTTAAGTTAGGGTTTTTGAATTGTTGCTTTTTGGCAACCAATCTTAGTGTGGAAGAAGTAGGATATAAATCAAAATGCTTACTATCTCCTAAAACACAATCCTGTTATTGAAATGCACAGCTATTTAAATACTGGGTGATACACAGGAAGCACCTTGATGCAGTTCCCATGGCACATAACATCTCAGTAGCACCCAGTGCCCAACACGCTTTTAGGCATTTATTAAATGACTTAATAAATTCCAAAACCACTCCCGTGGAGCCCATGTACCTCAGAGCTGACTCTGATGTGCTTATTTCAATAGCGACATTTAGTATGACCACATAGCAGCAAAATCTTCCGCTGTTCTACCCTTAAACTAAAACAAAGGTAAAAGTCTATTTAAAGTGTCTGTATCAGGTTTGAAACAGGGAATACTGCCTAGGTATACAAAGGTTGTCTGCAAAGTTAAGGCAGTGTCTGTTAAATCTTCAAAAACATTAGTTTCAAGATTGTGTAGGAATCCTTAATCAATGTATTTCTACCTTTCCTACTGGATTCTTTTTAGAAATGCTTGATAAAACTGCAAAACCATGTCTCAGACTGTCCAACTAAGGTATATATTACTAAAACCAAGAAGCCCACAGACACCTGGCTAGAAGCCTGCTGCCCCCCGAATAGCCATCCTCAAAAACTCTCTCTGAAAACGATAAATTCAAACTTAAGAACATTACAAGCGCTGGTACACTAATTTATAAGACTCCTTTATCAATTATCTACACTAATTTATATCAAATTAGGATCGTATGCTAATTTATTCAAACTTAAAACCTGTACTACTTCACAAAGTATAAGGAGTGATCAATGTAGGATTTTTCAGATTAAAATGGAAATGTCTCCAAATTTTTAAAAGATAAACCTCAAAGAGCCAATTTTTTCTAAATTTAAAAACTAGTGATCATTTCCCTTAGGCAGAAATCATAAATATTAACTATTTTCTAAATTTATTTATGTTTCATTTTTTGAGAGAGTGCAAGGGGGGAGGGGCAGAGGGGGGGGGAGAGAGAGAGAGAGAGAGAGAGAGAGAGAGAGAGAGAGAGACCGTGCACACATGTGCACACACGCATGGGAGGGAGGAGAAAGAGAGAGAAGCTTAAGCAGGCTCCATGTTCCGTGTGAAGCTTGAACTCACGACTGTGAGATCATGACCTGAGTGGAAAAGAGGAGCCAGACATTTAACCAAATGAGCCATCCAGATGCTCCAAAATTAGCTATTTTATACTCAAAACTGATACATGTGAAAAATGCGTAGAAACTGACTTCATCAATTTTTTTCTAAGATAAAGAGTGATCTAGCCAAAAGGGTACGTGTAAGAATTAATGCCCAAATAAGCAGTGCTTTGACAGACCACACAGTCTCAAGCCAATTTTTGTGATGTCAACCGTGTCACACAAAAAGATAGGTAAAAAGCTTTCAGAAGTCCAGAAGATTTGGAACACTACTACTACTTGGAACTCTCCTCTCCTTAAGGTAATGTGTTTATGATTCAAGAGCCAAACATGTAATCTGATTATAGTTTAGCAAGATTCCCAGAGAACTAAAAATCACAAGCTATTAACTAATACACAGCTGACAGGCATTAGAGCAAGAACCTTACAGCACTGTGACACTGGGCTATTTCTGCAAACTGCTTTTACGTAAATGGCTGCCTATGAAAGTTTTAGAAGCTCTAGCTTTGATCAAATGCAGCTAGGGTATTACCACAGAAGGTGTCTGGGGAGTAAATCATGAGACTTCTTTGTGTTCTTTTCTCAAATACAGGAAAAAAGCAACCTGTCTTCATTTTCTGAGGATGCACAAAAAGTTAGTTTCTCACCTTCTGGTATTTCTGCCACCATTTATATGAATACTGGTCTTCCCATGAGACAGGTTTTGAAGGAAATATCTGGCATTTATTGAGGGATTCTAACTGAACTGCAGACATGGTTGAAGGCAACACACACTCGGGAAGAATTTGCACTTTAGCTTGCTGGATTCTAAAATAAAGAGAACCAAGCATGGTGTTCATTTTTAAAATAAACTAACTCAAACTACTAAGTTTCTAAACATTATGGGTAATTTTAAATACTAAGATTTTCAATTTTCTTTTCTTAAATGTACTCATCAAATGCTGATGTTAAGATGCAAGATTTTTCAGAAAATACTGTATTTCATAAATCATACCAAAGTTAAAATGAAAGATAACCTCAAGTATGGATTTTCAATCTCACTGTGAAATGCAAAGTGAGATTTGTACACGTCAGATAAACACAGTTTATTAATGAAACAAATTTAAAAAAATCAATATACAACCGTCTATTACCACTTGATACTTCTACATTAGTTTCTCAGGCATTCTTGGACACCCCACCTCTTCCAGCTTCCCACCTGCCCCTGGCTCTTACACTTGTCTCTTCTCCCAAGTCTAATCTAACTGGAGGAGTAGAGAGATAAAGGAAGAGAAAATCAAGAACCCATTTATGTGGACAGTTAAAGTAAGACTACAGAATTACATATGGCCTTTACTTCTATGTGCATTCTTTTTCTCCTTCTCAAACATCTGACTTGAAATGCAAAGAATCAAAATATGCATTATATTATCTTTTTTTAATCTAAAAATTAAATTCTCCTGAGAATGAAGTCACCATTTCCAGAATGCTACCTGCAATGCAGAATATTATAACTGCAAACATCTTAATTGTGAACAAATGCCAACAGGAACACTGTACATATGAGCTATTTTGTTTGGAAGCCTATCTCTGAGAGTAAAGCTCTTGAAATGTAGGCTGTACGCATATATCCAAATGCTGAAACAAAAATCTGTCATATTCAATACATTAAAAGTCTCTGCTTCATTATTAAATATGTTTAGAAATTCTTAAGTGGTTTTTCATATTAATCATGGTCTTGACTGTAAAAAGTTAGGAATGAAATTTTGATACTTGTGCTTATTAGATGACAATAGCTAACTTGGTTAGACGCATTTCGCTAACTTCATTTCTCTCCTGCAAAATCAAAGATATGTCTACATGATTTTTCAGAATGTTAAAACAAACGAACATACTCAAATTATGTTCAAATGTTCTTATATTAGAACTCACTAAAAACAAATAAAATCTCTATTTTCTTCACCTGTCACATGAACACAAACACTTGGTAATCATATTTTTAAAACAAAAGCGTGTACCATTCTATAGAAATGTTTAGAAATCTGATTCTTCTTTAAGGCCATCAGTATCTAAATTAAAAATGATACTTAACTATTACATAAGGTTTCACTGTATAGGGATAAAAACATTAACACTGGTGAGAAATTGGTTTACTGATCATTTTAATAATCAGCCTGTGGTATAAGCTGCATGAACTGCCTTCCAGGACTGAGCAACACTCTCTGCTCCTGTTGTTCCACATGCTTCTACACGCTTCCACACACCTGGGCTCGGCTGCACACACAGGGCTGGTTCTTTGTTTGTAACATAAGCTACTTTCGTTTCTTCCCAACTTGTTTAGAGCAGTTGTTTTGTTAGTATAGTTACATAATTTATATAAATATTACAAAACCAATGAAATATGACTTAAGTAAAATTGCTTTAAGATACAAAGTTGAACAATAAAAATTGCTTTCAAGTTAGGTTCAGACAGTTCAAATAATTCAGATGATTAATGGTCTCAATTACCACAAGTAAGAGAACTTCTGTAATTCCAAATAGGGTATTAACCTCTTCTTCTTCTCAACAAGCTAAGGAATATTCTACAGTGATTCTATGACATACTTAAAATTTTTAATTTTTCAAAAAAACGTTCATGTGTTCAGAAAATGCCAAAGAAATAAAGATTCTTAGAAAAGGTTAGAAGGCAGCAGTATAGTTTTTATATATGAAGGGTTACTTACGGAAAAGACAAATGACTATTATCTAACACTACTTGACTGGATAAAGGGAAACTGGCTTGAGTTCCGAAGGTGCTATGGATGAGTTCTGGTAGAATGGGAAGAGCACTAGCTTGGAAGTCAGGGGACCCAGAAGCAACAAAAAGTGGCTTACTAGCTGCATCACTTCAGGCAAATCACTTTATCTCTCTCGTATTTAGCTGTCTTGTTTGGAAAAAGAAGAAATTTCACTAGATTATCTATCTCTACAGAGTCTTCCATCTCCCCATTTCTACTGACAGGAGTTACAGGGCTAGAGAGGCAATAGAACCAGAGAAATCTCAATCCATGGAGCCCTTTTATATTAAGAAAGACTCACCTCTGTGAGAGGTCTTAGCAGTGGGGCTACGGAATAACAGAGCGTGCCCTTTCCAAGTCTTGCCTAACCCTATCACTTTCATGTTAGTCATTACTAGCATCAAACACATAGTCTTTGACCTGTTTTCAGAGTTAATCGTCTACTGCCATCTTGTGTTCAAAACCGTTTTTCCACAGTCAAAAGTCAAGAAAGTCTCAGAAACCCAACTTTTCTCCCAGGTCAATTTTCTTTTATGGTTCCTGTAACATAGTATTCACAAATAATCAAAAATTTAAAAACAGGAGGATAAGAAGTACTTTAAATATGGAAGTATTAGTAAAATCTGTAGTAAGAAAAACAGCTTGCTAATTATCACAATGCAGAGCCCTCAAGAGGACACCCATTCACTCAGGTAGTGTTTATGGTCCTAAGTATCGAACATATAGAAGTGTTAATCACTGATCATCTTCAGGCAGTTCATCTACTGAGGGAGATAGACACACAGTCCTGTAATGATAATACAACATGTTAACACCATGAGAGTCGGCACTGTGAATGTTCCGGGAGGGGGGAGGTACCACTGAGAGCCCTGGTACCTCATGCCTCATTTCTCTAGCCCCAAAGGGTTGCCTCACCTGTCTGTATGTCCATAATCCAGTGATATCTGTGAATGCCCATCATGAGAACAAAACAAGACAAAACCTCTCAAGTTCTACACGTTCAGAAGATCTGTTCAACACAGAGGTCGGATAAAATTTTCAGCTCCGGTTAGGAGACCAATTCAGTAGGAGTGGGTGAACCCCAAGAACCTGTATCTTTGCAATACTTCACAGGTGATTCTTATGTGCCAGAGTTGAGAACAGCTCCCATAAGAGGTAACATGTAATCATCAGGACACATGCATATTTTGTTTTACTTTGTTTTTAAAGGATAAAGTCAACTGGATTTTTTTACATGAGGTTAGTGGTCCTTAAACTTGTGAAAAAGCTCAAACCATGAGAGCCATGCCATACTAACTGTTAAAACAATTATACTCAGAAAATTTCTAAACCTTGTAAGGTACAGAGACAACAAGCATTTACTGATCACTTACTATATAGTTAATACATTTGTGGGTGACATAAAATTCACACCAGAGACGGGTGCCAACTATAAATGGTTCCTACAGCCCAGATGGACCCGTTGACAGGTATAACCATTGTGGCTTTCCCTCTCACAGGAACACTGCAAACACCACAGCCACCCTGTCCTGATGAGTGCACAGAGAACGTAGACGCCTGGGGCCTTCCAGCCTTTTCCACTCTGAAGAGAAGCCTTCAATCTCAAAGCAGCCATATCCCCAAAGACATTTGTTCTTTGGGTTTACTTTACTATTCTCAAACATGGAGGGACATGAGAATCACCTGGAAATCATGACAAAAGATGCTGCAGCCTCACCCCAGGTTTACACCACTCTCTAGGGGTAGGGGATGAGGATGAAACTCAAGCTTCTATCATTTTAAAAACCTCCCATGTAGTTCTGTGGCACAGCCAAGTTGGAAACCACTAGGCTACACCTTCAAAGGAGAAAAGAACTACTTAAAAGTTACAAAATGTGAAGGGTCAGTACAATAGGAAAAAATAGAAGTAAACAATCTCATTTAACGATATACGTTTTAAGATATATGGTATTTCTTACCCATCTGACTGTGTTCTTAGCTCAAGGACTTTGAACCTTTGTCGTCCAATTGCTTTCACTTTCACTATCTCAATTCCAAAATCCTGTTCTTCTCGATAGGCATATATCTCTGCTGTAGTTCCAAACTGTGCTTCCCTCTCCTGTATATTACTTCCGAGGAAAATTTTAAAAGGAAATAATTTTGAACATTTAATTTTTAAATATGCAAAGGTGCCAAAAGCAATACATATGATAAAATAATTATTACAGAAATTAGTCCTTATTGCAAAGCTACTATAATTTTATTTTAAAGTCACATGGGAGCATGTATATATATAAGAAGCCTTCGGGGTGCCTGGGTGGCTTAGTCGGTTAAGCGTCCGACTTTCGCTTAGGTCATGATCTCGCGGTTCGTGGGTTCGAGCCCCGCGTTGGGCTCGAGCCCCGCGTTGGGCTCTGTGCTGACTGCCAGCTCAGAGCCTGGAGCCTGTTTCAGAGTCTGTGTCTCCCTCTCTCTCTGACCAGCTCACAGCTCAGAGCCTGGAGCCTGTTTCAGAGTCTGTGTCTCCCTCTCTCTCTGACCCTCCCCTGCTCACGCTGTCTCTCTCTCTCTCTCCTAGAAATAAATAAAACATTAAAAAAAAAAAAAAAAGAAGCCTTCAAAATTACAATGTGAGCACTTCAGGAAAATAATAGATTTCTAGTTACTGAAGATGATCTAGGACTGGTAGGGGTTTAAAGTCTCATTTCCCAAACCAGAAATTCTTTTACTTCAGTAGAGCATCATTTCTGCTGCTGGTTTTTAGCAGCACTGTACTGGGGTGGGAAATTCCTGTATTCACTTCCTGCTTCTACCACTGACTTCCTCCAGCTGCTATAGGTAACCCACAATTCAGTTTCAGTTTGCCACTGGTATATAACAGGACAATGCATGAATTTTGAGAGAAAGAAAGGAATAAGCCACTCCTTTGTAAAGGTAATCCTTTACATTAAAATGTAAAAGTACTCTCTTCTTAAATAATGAAAGTTACTGAAAATCGGATTCCAGAAATTTTTATTAAGTATTAATGACTTAAAAAATTGCAAATACCAGAAAGTTTGTGTGTGAGAGGAAACATCTGATTTGGATAGTAATGAGAACATTAATAATAATCCTACTTGCACTTTCAATCATTTTGTCAAAATTTCTTACTTCACATCCTTATCCAATCTCTTGTGCATGCAAAATAATAGTCAGTTTTGGCTTTAATACTGACCTCTGCTTGTGACTCTACATGAAAGAGAATGTGTTAAGCAAATTCACTCTAATATTTTACCTATATGCAAGAACCGCAAAGGTTCTGTCTTTCTGAATCAAATTCCGCACCATACTGACTTCCTGAGGACGAAAGAGCTGAAGAGGTAAGGTCTGCCCAGGAATCAGGATCATCATCACTTGCGGCAGAACTGGAATAACCTGGCAGCTGTCATCATCATGCAGAGTCCTGCCATGAAATTCTTCCATATCCGCGCCCAGATACTATTCAAGAACACACAGACACACTGTCACACATATGTAATAACAATATAAGCTCAACAGACCAAAGAGCCAATCAGATTAAAAGAAATATAAACAATAGGTACAACATTTACTTAAATAGTAAAGTTGGTGTATTACCATCCCACATGAAAATTTCATTCTGATTCTTACGAGTAGAATTTCCATTACCTTGTGAAGAATGTCTCACACATAGTTTGAGAACATTTTTTAGTTCAAAATATTTTATTTTGACTAAGAAACCTCACTATGTCCAAACACATCACAAATGACCCTATAAAATGTCAGCATGTTAGCTAACACCCTGGTACCAAGTAGGAGAGAGAGTATAAAGTATCTTGTAGCTCCACTACTAGAGGAAACACATGGAGGATGGCAATTCTTCAAACAGTTATTCTAGGACATAGTATGAAACTGCAGGAGATTAAGAGTCAAGTATGGGTATCAACTGGGAAAGAGCCCACATCTCCATCCACCATGTCTACTGTGAGGTAATATCCAATAATCCTAAACTCAGTCACTTGTTTTTAGGAATTCTACCTACTGTTACATTTATGTGTCTACTGTATACGATCTGCTACTAAATTTATACATACTGTATGTGATGTTGGCAGACTGGTGTCAAAATTTATGACATTCGGTTTTTTGGCTTCTTTGCTATCCTGGTCTTCAACTTCCATTTCAATTTCATCTTCTTCCTCACTCTCTGCTGTAAAAGTAGAAGATTTTGAGGGAAAAAAACGGATTCAAGAAAATGTCAAAGTGATGTTCCCCTTCAAATGCACAATTCCTTCATGAGACTTCTGAGCCCAGGAGAAGAGGGCTTCTAAACACCACTTGCATATGGTAATCACTACAGTACTGTGAAAAGGCAGGTGGAGGGCTGGGGTCTATGCATGGTTCTTAACTGTATCTTTTTAAAATCACCTTTTTTTTTTAAGACTAGTTTAAGATTTACATAAAGGTGGAAAAAATAGTATAGAGATTTCCTGTCTATCTTCCATTCACTCTGTCCTCTAGCTAACATCTGGTATTAATATGGTATATTTGTCTAAAAATGAGTGTTGGCACCTTACTGTTAACTAAACTCCACATTTTACTTGGCTATTCTGATTTTTATCCTTTTTTTACCCTTTTTCTGTTTCAGAATCCCATCAAAACTAGCACATCACATTTAGTTGTCATATCTCCTTAGCCTCCTTGGGGCTGGTTTCTCAAACTTTCCTTGTTGTTGATGGCCATGACAGTTTTAGGTACTGCTCAGGCATTTTGCAGAGGGACCCTCAAATAGAATTTGTTTGATGTATTTCTCATTATTACACTGAGGTTATGTACTTCGGGGAGAACATCATAAGAGGCTAAGGGTTGTTTTATCATATATCAAGGGTGCATGCTATTAATATGATTTATCACTGCTGATGTTGATGGTGATCACCTGGCCAAAGTACTGTCAGATTTCTCTACTGTAAAGTTACTAACTTCCTCCTTTCCCCTTTGTACCCTTTGGAAGCCAATTACTAGGCAAAAGTCATCCTTAACAAGGTGAGGGATTATGCTCTCCTCTCCCTGAAGGGGAACTATCTACATAAATTATTTAAATTCTTCTGGATGAGAGATTCCTTTCTTCTCTCTTGCCAGTAACTAAAATGACTTAGACAACTCATTTCACCTGATTATGCCTTAGTTTCTGCATCTGAAAAATGACAGGAAGGAACAAGACAATGTCTAAATGTCTTTCAAACTCAGAACTTTAAAAGAATTCTTGGAGAAGACAGGAAGGAGGGAAGGAAGGAAGGAAAGAAGGAAGGCTGGAAGGAAGTTCCTTTAATTAAAATAGAAAAAGATAACATTAGTACCCAGCAAAAACATTTTCATAGCGGTGACATCAATTCCCTGGCTGTCACTACAGTATTAAAAAATGAAATGTTTGTCATCATTTTCATATGAATTTCGCTTTGGAATTTTAAATTTAAAAATAAAGTTCACTTGAAACATAAAACATATTTAAAGGAAACATCATAGAAAACTTTCTGCACACACAACTTTTAAATTATGAAAACTAAGCTCATCTACTTCAAAAACTTGATGTTACTGATAACAGAAATGACAGTTAGAAAAAGCTACACTAAATAAGCGTTATTCTACTGAATGGAAGTCTGTCTTGTTAATGCCAGTGGGTAAAATTCCCATCCTAGATCTGCAGTTTTCAACCAGGGCTGATTTTGCCCCTCAGGGGATATTTGGAAATGTCTGGAAATATTTTTGGTTGTCACAACTAGGGAGCCCTACTGGCATCTAGTGGGCAGAGGACAGAGATGCTGCTAAACATCCCACAAGCTGCAGGACAGTCCTTCACAACAATCAATTTTCCAGCCCCCAAAACCAAAAGTGCTGAGGGTGAGAAATTCTGGCCTAGACAAAGCGAATCTCATTTTTGACCTCGTATTTCATGTATTTTTAAATGTCCCAAATTTCTGAATAGATAAAACGTCAACACAAAATTGTCATTTTCTTTTGTGTATTATCACTATTTAGATCAAATTACCTCCCAGCTAGTTTTCTGACAAGAAAAAACAAATGTTTTCCAATGTACTGTCTTGGACTTTCTATTAATTCTTTTTTTTTTTTTAAATATTTTATTTATTTTTGAGAGAGAGATAGAGACAGCATGAGCAGGAGAGGGTCAGAGAGAGAGGGAGACACAGAATCCGAAGCAGACTCCAGGCTCTGAGCTAGCTGTCAGCACAGAGCCCGATGCGGGACTCGAACCCACGAACCGTGAGATCATGACCTGAGCTGAAGCCGGACGCCCAACCGACGGAGCCACCCAGGCGCCCCGGACTTTCTATTAATTCTTAAAAGTTTGTAGATATTAGGATTTGTCAGAGAGGGATGTAACTTTTTAAACTTATATTTAAATGGGGAATGGTCTAACACTTCATACAAATTTTTGCCTAGACCACAGAAGTTCCACCAAAAGATAACAACAACAACAATCTCAAGCGATCTCCTTATACACGATAGCCTTTCTCATAAGTATGGCCAAAACCCACTTCCCCCTACTCAGCTGTTTATTACTGTTTCCAACTTCGGCTCAGGTCCTCACCTCACTTGTGAGTTCGAGCCCCGAGTTGGGCTCTGTGCTGACAGTTCAGAGCCTGGAGCCTGCTTCGGATTCTGTGTCTCGCTCTCTCTCTGACCCTCCCCGCCTCACGCTCTGTCTCTCTTTCTCTCCCTCTTCTTCAAAAATAAGTAAGCATTAAAAAATTTTGAAGGAAAAAAAAAAAGAAAACCCAAGTCCTGCTACGTGAATTTATGGACAATCCAATGTTTCTTTAGAAATAAAACTCATATATGATTTAGAAAAGCCTTATTATTATATCTACAAGCTCTCGGGGCCTTCTCACTCCTGATTCTTCTCAACAAAACACATACTGACTGTTCAGAACTACCAGGGTGAAGTCTGATGACTCATCTCATGCAGGCGCAGCATATGAATGCCAACAGAACATCTGTAACCTCCATAAACAGTGGATTCGGCACGTTCAGAGTGGGGCTGGTGTCTCTGAAATAAACAGCTCAGCTCGTCAGTCAAAGGCTGACAGACTTACCTTCATGTCACTTCAGCTAGGTTGGCTTCAGGAACAACCACTGTGGTTTATTTTTATATAAAAGGTCCCTCCTATACGGTGGGCATGCATTCAGTCTTCTCCAATCCACACAACTCCCAGTGGACAAATTAATCCTCCAAGCAAAGCTTTCCTTGGGCAACTCCCTGTAACCCACAATTGTTTCTTGGCAACCCACAGAAAAAAGCCCCAGCCCCATCGGCAAGAGACGGAAGCTCCCCAACAACTGAGACACAACCTACCTCCTAGGCCTTCTCTTCCAAAACCCCATCCTAAGTATATGCTTTTGGATGTTTCCAGATCCAGTTCACAATGCTTTACCGCAATCTCTCTGAAGGACAATACGAGCCTCAACTTATATGGCCTTAAATAAACTTACGCCTCACACAGATTATAAACCTCAAGTTCCAGACTGTGTATCATATCTCTTTTCATGTCCACAACACCTAACTGGCACACAGTGAAGGAACTCAGCTAACAGCCCCAGTTTGTCTGACAACCTCTTGGAAAACATCTTTACAGCTTTCCATGACAAGTCTGTACAATTATCCCAGGCATTTTTTTTTTCTGCCCAGGATTCCAGTATAAAGCCAAGGTCCAAATTTTCCCGAAACAAAGGAAAAAAGAAAACTTAATTTTACTCCACACTTCTAAGTCTCTTTAATCAAGCAGATTCAACTACCTGCTTGAACTACACACCTGAGAAAAACATGCTAGTACTGCCTTGGCAGTAAAGTGGGTAAGCGACATTGGCTGTGTTGACAAAAAGACTCAAACTGAAGTCCCGGGGCTGCTACTGTGTCACCTTGGGTAAGTCACTGAACTAAACCATCCATTTCTCGCTTACCAAGCCGGGATCACAAAAGTTACACGGGGAGAATTAAACAGAGAAATGCACGCAAAACGCTTACCGCAGGGCCCGTGACACGTTAAAGGCTTAACATCTGCTAGCTGTCACTCTCACTGAACGGAAAAACTCCAGGAAAGTAACGGCTGCTAACCTGACCGGGTCCCCCATACCCCCTCCCTCCATCCCCCCAGTTTTAAGCCATTTCTTAGGATTCAAGTTCCGGCCACAAAACGGACGGAGAGGGAAGGGTCCCCGTCTTTGGGAGCAAACCCCCTACGGGATCCAAAAATTCTCGCTCATAGCCTGAGGCGATCCAGCAGGAGACAGAGGCGCCGGGACCAGGTAGCTGGCCTGAGGCCTGAGGTGAGGCCGCTTCCCGGAGCGCCCCGGCAGGCCTCGGTGCCCCCCGCCCGTCTCCCCAGCCCTGCTGCCCTGCTCACAGCTCCAGCCCCGCCCC
>NW_027531874.1:708-51600 GCF_008692635.1 Crocuta crocuta | reverse complement strand
GGAGGCTGGGACAGGGGGGGGCCGGGGCAGCCGGGGGAGGGGCCGCGCCGCGCCGCCGCAGCCGCGCACGGGGGCCACAGCGCCCTCTGGCGGCCCCCGGGGTCCACAGCACGCCGACCCGGATGGGAAAGGGCGCTGCAGGCTTGGAGACTGGCCGCTGGGGCTGAAAGCTGTCCCTTCCACCCTTGACTTCAGGACTTCCCGCCCGCAGCACACGCTGCGGAGCCCTGGCCTGATTCCAGCCCCCGTGACGTTTCACCTGTGGGGAAACTGAGGCTCAGGTGCTTGTCTCCACCTTGCTCTTGACGAAGGGAGCGGGGAGCAAATGGAAACCTCCTTATACAGAGTTAACTCCAATTCTTTAAAAGTACACATATGAAGACTGGGGAAATGCATCAGTTATTCCGAAGACAGTTAGATTATAGCTGATATTCTTTCCAACAATTTTCAGTAGTTTCCATATATATTCCAAAATTAACACGTATTAGGCAGAACTAAATGCTTGAAATGATTCCACAGAGTAGAAAAAAGCCTATGATTGACTGGTAAAGTAAGAACGTCTGAATCTAAAAGAGCCGACTCATGGTGACTTAAACTAAGTAAAAATCAGTTATTATATGGCGAAAGAAAAAGTGAGGTTTGCAAAAAGGAGCATATTTCTGTTACAGTAGTCGGGTTGTGACTGGTACAATTTTTGTTTTGGACAACGGGCAAAAATTTTCATAGTGTGTTTTCACCATCATTTTTCCAGCAAAAGAGGAAAGATGAAAACATCTTTAAGTGAATTAAATATCGCAATGTGGTGGCAAGGGGAAGGGTAAGAGAAACCAGAAGCATCTGCTCTAGAGGACACAATAATAAATCTGAGATTTAAATAAATGTTCCAAAAATGGGCCTCACTGGAAAGTTAAAAGCTAAAGCCTCCTAATGAGTGAGACTACCGAATCCAATTCTGTGTCATCCTGCCTTCTGTCCTCAAATCACTTTGTGGCCTTCGTAGAGTCATTTATGGCCTCAGTCCTCAGTTTCTCCAGTTGCAAAATGAGAATGGACCAAATGCCGCCCCAGATTTGTCCTAGTGAGTAATGTCTGCAGTATTAATGACAGCATCACCTTTTACATTTGAGTTAATGATAATTACGTGTAATACATTATGGTGATGGTTAGTGGAGTTAAGATGATCACTCTGGCCAGGTGAAGGGTGAATCTATGACAGAATGACGGAAACGAAAGTGCAGGAAAGAATGACAGAATGATGGAATGGGTGGAGTGTGGGTGTCAGAGCGAGAGAAGGCAGGGAGTGGGGTGGGCGGAGAGGTTGAAAGCAAGTATACAGATATACACATTTGATGTGGTAGCATTATCAATTTCACTATAATTTGTATAATTTCATAAACTGTGTTGACCTGCAGGAGACATCTCTTTATATACATCAAGCATCTGACCTCTCAATAAGGAAGCCCTGAGCTGCTCATGGTCCTTCCCAGAGGTGGCCCCAGAACTGTGATCTGCACCCTGGGTCAACCAAAAACCCTGTGGACAAGAAAGGACAGGTGTTAAGTTTGGCAAGGTCAGCAGATGTGACTGGAAGAGCATAAGTTGGTTCTTTGTTCTCTTGGGCACTATTCCAGGGTCAGTGAGGCTACCTGCACGTATCTGTTACTCCCCATTCTGCTCCTTTTTCTCCCGACCATTCACATTCATCATCTGCTCTCTCCTTCCTTTCATCTCTCCTGAGTCTACCCAGCCATCCAAAGCTCCATCTTACAACAGGGATAATAACAAGTGATCACTGAACAAAAACATCTAAGCAAGCAGGTTTCTTGGATTAAGCCCTGGTGATTAAAACTAAAAAGGAAAACATGATCATTCCCCATTTATTTTTAATTCAGTAACTTTATCCTTAAACAGAGTATCATACTGAGGTCCTCACATTTCTTCTTGCTTGCATGAAGTGTGTTCATTGATAAAGAGCTCTGCAAAACAGAGGGGAAGGAAATATGTAAATTTTTAAAAATATTTAAGTTCATAGATGGTTGCCTGGCAGCTCAAGAAGTGACTTTAATAGGACATAATTAAAGTTGATATTAGATAAGAGAAAATGAGAATGAAAAAGCCCACTGCTCTTTCAATTTCTGGCTTCTACACTTTATTAGCAGCAAGGGATACACACACTGGGAAGACAAATTTCTGGCTCCCTTCTGTTTTTTGTATTCTCTCTCTCTAGTCTTTTTTAATGTGTTAAAGAATGTTGCTACCTTGGTCTAAGCAGTCAATTATCTCTTGCCTAGATTCTTGTAATAGCCTCAGTATTGGTCTCTGCCTTCCACTCTTGTCCCTTAGAGCTCATTCCTTCTTCTTCTTCTTCTTTTTTTAATGTTTATTTTTGAGAGAGAAAGAGAGAGAGAGAGAAAGTGAGCAGGGGAGGGAGACAGAGAGGGGTAGACAGAGGATCCGAAGTGGGCTCCATGCTTACAGCAGCGAACTTGATGGGAGGGTTCATAAACCAGGTCATAAACTTCATGACCTGAGCTGAAGTCGGATGTTCAGCTGACAGAGCCAGCCAGGCACCCCTGCAGCTCATTCTCAACAAAGTGGCCAGAATGATTCCAGGAGAGCACAAGGCAGATCACGTGACAGCCCCTGCTCAGAACCCTTCCCTCTCCATCACACTAGAAGCCAATTTTTTTTAAGTTTTTATTTATTTGGAGGAAGAGAGAGAGAGACAGAGAGCAAGTATGAGTGGAGGAGGGGCAAAAAGAGAGAATCCCAAGCAGGCTCCGCACTGACAGTGCGGAGCCTGAGGTGGGGCTTGAGCCCAGGAATGGTGAGATCATGACCTGAGCCCAAATCAAGAGTTGGACACTTAACTGAATAAGCCAATTCTTAACAGGGGCCCACAAGACCCTTATAACACACAGTGGGCTCCCACATCCTGCTCTGAATTCCCTTTTCTGCTTTCTCTGGGCTCTCACGACTCTTCTTCAACTGGTCTTCCTGTTCCACAACCAAGTAGGGCCATTCCCACCTCAAGGCCTTTGCACTGACTGCTGCCCTTTCCTGGAAGTCTCTTCCCCCACATAGATGCATGGCTTGCTCCCTTGTATCTTCTAGGTCTTTGATCAAATGTCCTCTCCTGGGGAAGTCCTTCCCAGACTACCTAGTGTCTAATTGCAACCAGACCCCCAGTCTCCCACCATTCTCTTTCCCCCTTGTCTGCTGTATTTTTCCTTCAAAAGCATTTGTCAGCTTCAAAAATTACTATAAGGCTTCATTTTAAAAACTGCCCTCACTCCTCCAAGAATGTATACTCATTGGGAGTCAGACATCTCTGCCTCTTTTGTTTACTCAAGTGTCCCAAATGCCCAACTCAAGGCCTCACACTTAATAAGGGATCAAAAAATGTTTATTCATGAATGAATAAATGAATGAGTGAAACGCACAGTCATGCTGCCGTGGCATTGTTGACTGACCTTCATTTTGTTTGGGGCAATAGTGTGTGAAGCCCTATGGGATCATGTTTGCACCAAGGCCACAAGAGCCCCCTTCCCTTCCCCATGATCCTTTGCAACTAGTGGTGGTCGTCTGTCTGATGTGACCCAGAGAAGGTTTTCTGGGCAGCCATGGGGACACTGAGAAGAGGACAGCTTCCAGAAAAGATTCCCCTTCCTGTTTAAAGGAAAAGATTTCATTCCTGCTCACTCCTGCAGGGATGGATGTTAAGCTCCAACTGGTTTGGTGAATAAAACCAGACAAAGAGCCAAAAGAGTCTTGAAAGGAAAACACATATTTTAGAAAAAGCAAAGCTAGTTTTACTTGTAGATACATTCTGTTAACATAAAAAAATGTTTATTTTTTGTTTTTGAGAGAGAGAGAGAGAGAGAGCAGGGGAGGGACAGAGAGAGAGGGAAAGTGAGAATCCCAAGCAGGCTCCACCTTTAGCGCATGGAATCCTACTTGGGGCTTGAACCAAAGAAACCATGAGATGATGACCTGAGCCGAGGTGAGATGCTTAACTGACCGAGCCACCCAGGCTCCCCACAAATGTCTATTTACTCATGTTCAGAACATTGGAATTACAACATGGGAAAAGAGTCTGCAGTGAATGAAGATTTTTGAATGTGGGCCTCTGCTGGGTTGGTCTTCTCCCCACTCCCTCTTCTCTGCCCCCTCCCCCTTGTGGGGCAGCTGTGGAAGGGACCTTGTACAGGATGATGATGGCAAGCCCGGGGGAAGAGGAACTGTACTGGAACTTTCTGTCCATTCTCCTGACACAGTCTGGGTGAGCAGGCCCTCTGCGGTTTCCTGAGAGTTTTTAGTTTAGCTCTTTCACTGTGTGTAAAAGCACTGGCTCTGCACCCTTCCCTCATGATCAGGGGATGCAAGGGGAGTGACTGGGGCCTCGCAGCTGGGGTGCCCACATAGGAAAGAGGGGCAGGGATACACATGGCCTACTTTTCAGCTTCAGCCCCTCTGGCCTGCCCGGGGTCTTGTGAAGGTCACCTGGGGGTTACAGCCCTAGAGTCTGCTGGCCCCCAGTTGCTTGGATAGTGGTAGAGGCCAGAGTCTCAGCCCACAAACATGGCCCAGTGATGCCCCCAGCTGACAGCTGCTGCTAAGTCTCCGAGGCAATGCCCAGCGTGGCCTTCCACAGCTGGACAGCGGCCTCAGCGTACAGGAGGGCTGGCTGTGCCCACCAGAGGGAGGGTAGCCCTGCCAGTTAGAAAGTGAGGCCTCGGTGACCCAAGGGGCGGTGGGAGGTTTGTGTCACCTCCTTCCACCTTTCTCCACCGCAGCCCCAGAGCCTGCAGACCTGGCAGTGGGTTGACCGGATGGGCAGCCGTCCCGAGGTCAGAAGGGCAGCCTCCCCACTGCTGGCCGCTCCTCCCTCCTGAGGTTCCTGCTATTTTCTTTTCTTTCTTTTAAATTTTTTAATGTCTTATTTATTTCTGAGAGAGAGAGAGAGGCAATGTCAGCAGGGGAGGGTCAGAGAGAGAGGGAGACAGAATCCGAAGCAGGCTCCAGGCTCTGAGCTGTCAGCACAGAGCCCGACGTGGGGCTCGAACTCATGAACCATGCGATCATGACCTGAGCTGAAGTTGGACGCTTAACTGACTGAGCCACCCAGGTGCCCCAAGTTCCTGCTATTTTCAAGGGCGAGTTGTGCACAGAGCAGGGTGGGCAGTGTGGAGCATCCCCAGGCAGGGGCCACAGCTTACGTTTCAGTTTGCAGGCAAGAGACTCAGCCACCAGGGCAGTGAACCAGGGAAACCTGACCCCAGGGAGGGTCCATGCTGCCCTCTGCGGTGGTAGAAAAAGAGTGGTGTTTCATCTGTTATTGTTTATAATTAAGAGGTTAATTCGTTAATTTTGGAACTGAATACAAGTCCAGCTCTTTACTCTGTGCAAATACTTGTGTAAGTAACACAAGTACCTTGTTCCAAGAGTCTTAACTCCTTCTGCAAGGTAGTAGCTCTCTCCACCACTCTTAAGAAAGAGGTCAAGGGGCACCTGGGGGGCTCAGTCGGTTGAGCATCTGACTTTGGCTCAGATCATGATCTCCCAGTTCATGGGTTCGAGCCCCGCATCAGGCTCTGTGCTGACAGCTCAGAGCCTGGAGCCTGCTTTGGATTCTGTGTCTCCCTCTCTCTCTCTGCCCCTCCTCTGATCACACTGTCTGTCTCTCAAAAATGGACAAATGTTAAACAAAAAAAAAAAGAAAGAAAGAAAAGAAAGAGGTCAAATACTGGTGACCTCCCGGCGAGAGTTATGAGGGTGTGTTTGGTCCTTGCGATATTTTGAGTTTTGGAATTAGTTGGCAACATCTGGAAATTGAAAAAGACACATACAAATATTAATCTGTTTTTAAAAACTGGGAAGCTTGGCAGCTGTATGTGGGGCTCATGCACAGGAATGTCGGTCTTGAAGTAAGTGGTAGTCGCCCCATTTAAATGGACAGCCCCTGTTGGACAGAGACCCCAAAGAGCCAGTCCTGCTCAGATACCACTGGCACTGTGTTTGCAGCCTCTCATGTGAGCATGTAGAGATAGAGCGACACCACGTCTTGATTTGCCCAGACAGCCCTGGCATGTGTCTGATGTATAATTATTACCAGAGCCCCCTCTGCGTCCCCCATCCACTCTCCAAAGTGTGCCAGTTTGTACCATGAATCATACGCCCCACAAAGGAGCTCAGAGCACTGGGCCGAGGCTGTGAGGGCTTATACAGCCATCTGCTCGAGGATTCACATACGCAGTAAGCCTCTCTGGACAATGAAGGGTCAGAGTTTGTAGCTCTACAAGTCATAGACACAAAGGGATCACTTTCACAAAGTTACTTTTGAAGTGTTCTTCTGGTACTGTCACTAACTTAAAAATCTTTGGAATAAAGTCATGGCAATTCTCGTGTGTTTAGTCTCTAGGAATCACAAATACTTTCCTAAACTTGTCCAAGTGGAGAAATCTTTTTACATTTCTTGGCAACCTACACATTCAGAAAAAAACCCCCAATATATCCAGCAATATATCCTTTCCTTAGTCTACTTCTTTATTAAGAAAAATTTTAATGTTTATTTGTTTTTGAGAATGAGAGAGGGGAGGGGACAGGTAGAGAGAGAGAGGACAGAGAATCTGTAGCAGGCTCTGCACTAACAGCAGTAATCCTGATGTGGGGCTCAAATTCACAAACCAGGAGATCATGGTCTAAGCCAAAGTTGGACGCTTAGCCAGCTGAGCCACCCAGGGGCCCCTCTTTAGTCTACCTCTCACCTTCCAGTGCTGAGTCTGGCAGCCACTGCCTCAGAATGTGTGTTTCAGCACCTGTGATCCTGTAAATCCCAGGGTTCCAAGGGAATGAAAGATGGATCTTGTCTGCTTTATGCAGACCTGCAAGGGAGAGAACAGGGAAACATGTTCCGTGAGCAGGCATAAAAACTAGATGAAGTAAGGATATTTCATAGCCCTTTCAAAATGTTGACAATTTTATTAACTACTCACTTTCATATTTCAGTAATATTGGTGCATAATTTGGACTTGGGAAAAAAAGGCCTTTATATACATCTTTCACTGTTATGGTAGTATTTTCAGGTGCCCCAGAGCCTATTCAAGTCTAAGGCATGCTGGATTATTTGAAAGAATGATTATTTGTGATGATACTTAATATTGCAATTTACTGAGACTTCTTGCCATCACACCCATCTCTGATTTGACAGGTAAAGTAGGGAAGATTTTGCAAGATAGTAAAACAGTGAGCAATTTATGTTTTTAAACTTGTGTACAAAACGGTCTCATGATTCACCCTCTAGATTTTTCTGATGCCATGGGGTGTTTTGACTGTAGTAAGGAAGCAAGGAGTACTGAGTACTGCAGGAGAGGACCGCAAGGCAGGGAGGGAGGAGTCCTAGGTTCCCTCCTCTGTCTTGTTTCCCATGGTGACCTTGGGTCAGACCTAGGTCGTTTCGTTGTCTTCCCTCTTGGCCTTACATGCAAGGGCTTACAACTTACAATGGCCAGGATGCAGGAGGTTTTGCTAGAGTAACAAAATCTCAGCGCCTTTCCAGCACAAGTCAAGTCAGCTATTGTTGTGATAACTGTCTGAGAAGCATTTCTGGTCTAGGCTCCTTCAATCTAGGGTAACTCCGTATCAGCACATACTTCTGGGGAACTGAGCACTGCCGCCTAAATACTTCTGCTTGCAAGAGACACACCAGCTTCGCTCTGATTTCACAGACCAATGTGAACCCGAGGACCAAGCCTGTTGTGAAAGGGCCCGGAAAGAGCAATACTCTATATTTTGGTTCGGTTAGTAACAAATCTACCACAGGGTGGAAGGAGATCAGTAGTTTCCCTGTTTGTGCATATGTGTGTGTGTGTGTGTGTGGATGCATATATGAATGTATACATTCATATGCACATCTGTTCATACACGTATTCATAAATATATATGTTTCCAAATACTTTGCTCAAACAAAATTTCGCATGGATGCATAAACAACTATAATAAAATGAGAACTACTGAGGTTGTCACTTTAAACTCTCCTCACTTTTTTTTCTTACCAGTGCAGGGGAACAAAATCCCACAATCCCCAGATGTTCTAACATGCTATGATACTATCCAGTGGCCAGGAAGTGAACAACTTCATAAGCCACTGTCTTAAAAATAAGAGACCAGCACAATGACTGAATTCAGATGTAATCAGGATAATGTATTTCATCATATCTGCGTTTGAAAAGTCCAGCAACTTATGAGGCAAATTGGAAAATAGATGGAAAACCAATCAAATTAGGGTCCAAATAAATATAACTCTCAATGCCTGAATTGAATTTAGGTTTCCCAATTCTAGTACATATACCCTTAGCTGCAGCTGACATCAATTTATTATCTGTATTGTGAAGCAACAGGAAAATTTATAACCTAGGTGTTCATTTGGAAAAATACTTCATATGAAGCTATTAATAGATTCATGAGTAACATGGCTTTCAATTAGTGAAAAATAGGCAGATAAAAGAGAAATAATATGATAATAATAATATGCTCAGGAGAGTAGCTAACTGAAAAGATAGGAAGACAAAAAAGGCTAACATGATTTGTAAGCCCGGACCAGAGCTGAGAAACAAATTCAGATGTGTTGGAGAGGTAGAAAAAAATCCACACTAAGACTCTAGACCATACATTGCTCAGCTATTCTTCAACTCAGATTAATAACTGTATTCACTGCATTTGTCTCATGCACCAAGTATTGTTACAAGAGCTGAGGAAACTGCCAGAAAGAAAACACAGACAGAAGTGCCTGTCCTTACAAAGCTTACATTCCACTAGCGTAAAGAGGATAATGAGCTGGTAGAGAAAAAAAAAAGGGACTAACATGGAATTTCTCCTCGGCTGGGTTGTAGTCTAAGGGTACAGGGGAAGCAGGCATATAAACCACATAGCTGTATGTCCAGGACAATGGGTCACATGACATGTTTTGTTCTATGATATATGACCATGATGATTTCCAGAGGAGAAGGATGGGACACATTTCCCTAGAAGAAGTACAGGGACCTTCTCAGAGGAAAAGGATTCAGTGGAAGGTGGGCCTCAGCCACTCTCTTACAACGGCTGCATTCCACACTGACACAGGGCCAGTTAGCATGGGAGTGGCATCACATGGATGCCTCTTCCAAGTGTCCAAGTTTCAACAATGACATCAGACCTCTCCATTTGGCTGCAGTGATAGCCACAATTTGGACAAAGAGCAGTTGGTAGGCCTTACTTAAAATATACCTTAGACATGAAAGCACTTAAGTGATGTAGCACTCATGTTCCTTCATAAAAATCATGTACAGACTTATATTGGCTATCCAAGAACCTAATCAAAATTAAGGACCTCCAAACTAAGGATCTCATGATCTAAAAGGATTCACCATTAGTTTTTATTTACAGAATCCAATCCTATGAAAACAATTCAAAGAACAGATAAAAATTTGTACACAGTGATGTTCTTGTCAGCATTATTTAAAACGTGAAACAAAATGTCCAATAGTTTGAAAGTTATCGATTATCCTCCAGGTAAAATATTACCTGCTTACGTGAGCCAGAGCCAGTTTCTATTCATTCCTGAAAACTCTGACAAGGAATTTGGAAATAAGGAAAGAAAACTGCAAACAAAATAACATACAACATAAATAATGAAATATTCTAAAAGAGTGGCTGCCTCTGGATACTGGGAATTTTTTCCCTGACAGCCTTCTAAAACATTTATATTTCTTCAATACGTCATAATTCAAGGTCATTTATGAGTAAATGAAATCATAGGTAATTAGTTTCATAATTTAAAAAAATTAAGAGCAGGTATATATTTTTCCCAAAGAAGTCACAGGAGCAGCTGAGATGCATATAAATAATAGCATAAGACACAATGTGGCAGGAGCTATGTAGAAGAACTTCCTGCGGGGGGAGGAGCTATGTGGGAAAAGTTTCCTTTTATTGGAGGAGCTATGTAGGAGAACTTCCTGCCTTGGGAAGATAGCATCTGAAGAATTACTTTACCAGACAGAATCATAAACTGAGCTTTAGATTCATGCCTATCTGAACATGAACTTCCGCAGAATAGACTGGAGCTTTGAGCTGGTATCAGGCTCTTGAGATTACCAATGCTTTATGAATTTCCTGTATGCTTGGGATTGTTGGAAGCCTGACTAAACACTTCCTCTCCACGAGAAGACTCAGTTCTGGTTCTGTCACTCAGAACTGAGCAGACATTGGTTACACATTTACTCTGATTCAAAATCAATCCATGTGCTTTGTGTGTGTCCCTTCATTGAATGTACAGCAATCTTGACAGATCTATGCTCTCATTTCTACTTTTTATGATCACAACTCTTTCCTCCTATGAAGTGAAAGGTTCAAGATGAATGATTTTCTAAGTCACAACTGACTTTTATTTTCTACACATCCATCAATTCAAGTCTCCACAGATCTTAGCTCACTGTGTGTCCCTTAAACTTTGTCCTATCCTCCTGGTGCCCGGCCTGCTAGTGCTGGGATCTACCACCAGATTCATGCTGTTAACATAGATTTATATTCTTCTTGCTCTTTCCAGTGCTGTGTGACAGTCCTCAGCTTCCCTCAAGAAAGATGAAAAGAGAATCACACAAAGTGGACTAGGAGATGAGGAATGCATGTCGATTTCACAAAGCAGAATATCTCTAAGTATAGCTTGAGTCCTCTGTAGGTTACAAGGCTCTTCCTGAATAGATTGTAAATCAGTCTGAGAATATAACTCTTTTGGGGGGGTTTTGTTTGCAGATAGTAGACACAAACCCATAGATTTTTACTCTGATGTACATCTAAGGACTGTTTATTTGAAAAGCTTAGTAATAGGGCTAACTAAGGGCTCCTGAGTGGCTCAGGCACTTAAGCATCCATCTCTTACTTTTGGCTCATAATCTCACAGTTCATGAGTTCAAGCCCCACATTGGGCTCTGCACTGACCCATGTGGAGCCTGCTTGGGATTCTCTCTCTCTCTCCCTCTCTCTCTACTCCTCCCATGTGCTCTTGCTCTCTCAAAATAATAAAACTTTAAAAATGGGTAATGAAAACTTGGTTTTCATAAATTAAAATTAAGGTATTATAAGGGATGCCTGGGTGGCTCAGTTCATTAAGCGTCTGACTCTAGATCTCAGTTCAGGTCTTGATCTAAGAGTCATGAGTTCAAGCCTCACATTGGGCTTCACACTGGGTATGAAACCTACTTAAAAAATTAAGACATTATAAGAGTTTACTAAAATCTTCCACTTTATATTCTATCAATAAAACAAAGCAGGAACTGAAGCGATTCCCATGACTTTCTGGAAGGCTGCTGTGTTAAATGTGCTGCCTTCAGTTGGTTTGGTTTTAGATCGTTGGTCTTTTTACTGCATTTAGTTGAGAAGTTATATTGAGATTTGCTTTTGTGGACCACTGTGTTGGCTGACTCATGTATTTTCAGAGATTTTATTGTTATGTGCTCACTCCAATGCTAGCAAAGAATTCTTTTGCTTTAGAAAGCTGGAATTCACAAGATGTATGGAGGTAGGGTTTTTGCTCTGGTTGGAACGAATCAAAATCTAAAAAGTCAGACAGCCACTGATTTATAGCCCAGCCTGATGTTCTTTGTACTTTATCACATGGCCATTTTTCTTTTGGCAGGAGTCTCTCAGTGCTGGCTGAAGACGCGTGGGCAGCCGCCATATTCCAGTCAGGCAAACTGAGGGTGCCACTTTAAATTTATGTCATGCCAATCCCTGGAAAAGAGGGGAATCCTGGGATTAATCAGGCCCACACAACAAGCTCTCTCTGTGCCAGGCTGGGGCATGAAAGAACAGAACGAGGAAGCTCTTATTATTCTGAAACACTCAAGCATAAATCTTGCTGAAGACAGAGTTTGGCCCAGAGCCTCAGGCAGTGATATAATTGATGGATACAAAGAGCAATAACCCTTTTCCTGCAAAAAAGTATTTCCTACTTTACTCAGCTCAAGTGTCCCTTCATCCAGAAATCTTTTCTGATGTCTCCAAGCAACTATCGCATTTGTCACTTTATTTTGAAAATTTTTTTTATACATTACAATTCCCAGTTCTGAGGAATGTCTACTGAGGTCAGGGACCATGCCTCACTCACCTGTGTATGCTCAACAATCAGTCCAGGGCTGGACGGGAGGTTGATAAATAATTGTTGGGTTGAATTCAACTTAGGAAACAATGTGGTAGATAGCGAAGTCCAGTCTACATCTGTCCAGTCATGGAATGCGCTAATGGAGTGATGACTTCAGAGAGAACGCAACCATCTTTAAAAGTAGGGTAGACCTCCAGACTCCAAATTAATACAAAAGTAGAAAACATTGAAGATCATAATGGCAAAAACCTACTTTAGCTTAATGCTTTCCACCTGGCAGGATGTGGGAGTGAGACTTTCCATTCATTGTTCTCATTGATTTCCAAACAGCCTTGAAGAGGGCATTTTAAAAAATGTTTAGTTATTTTGAGAAAGAGAGGAAATCCCAAGCAGGCCCAGTGTTGCCACCGCAGACCTGACATGGGGCTCCATCCTACAGACTCTGAGATCATGACCGGAGTTGAAATCAAGGGTCAGATGTTTAACCAACTGAGCCACCCAGGTGTCCCTGAAGGGAGGCATTTGTAATCTATTAGAAGGGAGCCTGAGTTGAAGTTCTATGTCTAAGCCTTCACAGCACGGAAGTAGCAGAGCTGGAAATTCAAACCCAGACCAATCTATCTCCAAAAAGAACTTACTCCCTACAGTTGAAGAAAATGAGAGGCAATATCTGACCGTAGGAGGGGTAAGCCTTACTGTCAGTATCTGACAATGGGAGGATGTGAAGAGTGGGGGTGGGAGGCTGGGGGGCTGTTACGGTGTAAACCTTGGCAAATACAAGGGGCATTTCTTTTCTAGAAATAGAAAAGGAAGAATGATTGGGCATGTATTGGGGTGTGTGCTAGGCTGAATAATAATCCACCAAAGATGTTCCTATTGTACCCCTGGAACCTGTGAATATATGGCATGGCAAAAGGGACTTTGAAGATGTGTTCAATTAAGGATCTTGAGGTGGAATCTATCCTGACTACCTGGGTGGCTCAGTGTAATCTGATAGGACCCTTAGGAGAAGAATACGTGGTGTCAGAGTCAGAAGCAGAAAAGCAAATTCTCCCCTGTAGCCTCCAGAAGAAACACAGCCCTTCCAACACCTTAATTTCAGCCCAGACACTGATCTAGACTTTTGAATTACCAAACTGTGAGGCAGTTATACTTGGGTCATTTTAAGCCATGAAGTCTGTGGTAATTTGGTACAGTGGGGAAAGGAAACGAATGCAAGGCAGAATGTGAAGAGGAAGAGGTCTTGAAGCAGGGAAGAGATTTCTGAGGTCAGGTTGGTGTGAGGGTGGGGATGGAGGAGGGTGAGGGGCTGAGGCAGTGCCATTCAAGGTGAGCCCAGGATGTTGGGAGCACTTGCTAAAATGCACATCCCCAGGCCTTAGAACTTCACAGTCCAGCTGCTCATGCAGTGACCCTTGCTGCTGTCAGAAGAGTGACCATCAAGTATAGCCTACCTACACAGATGAATGAATGAAAGCAGCTGACATGAGAATATTAACGCGTGCTGGCCTTTGTGAAGGGAAGCATTCAGACCAGATCTGTAATAAACAAGTTGCAAAATGAACCCTACCAGCTGTGATCTTTTATGACCTCCTTTTAGAATGGTGACCATGTTTGTGCACAGTGGTACATGCTATGGACAAACGGTGGTGAGCAAGACAGGTATGCCCTTCCTCTCCTAGGGCCTACAGTCTAGTGTGAAAAACAGACAAGGCTTAAATAGAATGACAAATGCCATAAACAGGAAGTCCAGGTGGCTATGAGCCTCTAACTGGGGGACCTCACTTGTCTGGGAAGGAAAGCCGAAGAAGTTTCCCTCAGCAAATGATGTCTGAAGCATTAGTAAGAGTCAACTATGGGAAAGGGGTGTATGTGGGGAACAGGAGAGAATAGCAGGAACAGCCTATGCAAGAGCCCTGAAGCAGAAGAAACCTGCTGGAGGTCAGGGAGTGAGGGTCAAATGGGCTGAGGTTGCAAGCTACAGGGAAAGCAGTGCCTAGTGCACAGAGTTAGGAATTTTAATCTTTCCCATAGCAATGAGTCATGTGATTAGATTTGCATTTGGCAGTTGGCATTTGGCTGCTGTGTGGAGGGTCAGTTGAACTGGGAGGGTAGACAAGCAAATCTCAATTAGGAGGTCATGGCAGTACCCGCCACCACACCCAGAGGGTGCCCAATAACTGTTAACTCTCACCTGTAATTCTACAAGATTGTCATGTTGGTTTGTCTTTTACAGAAAGTCAGATTTTCAGCTCAGCCTACACTTCAGCCTGAGAATAAATGAATACATGAGTTCTGATATTTTTCTCCAAATCTCTGACATCTCAGCTCACTGAGGCAGAGCCCATATGTAGGTGGCTCAAATGCATACAAACAATTGTGTATACCCAACTTGAGAGAGCTTTCCTGTTGGTTACAGCTTTGAAAGCAGCTTGGGCCTAAGTTTCAATTTTAGAGAAGACAAAGGACTGTCCTCACCCAAACACAATTCTCATCTGTCAGAATAAAGTACAGAAATCAAAGCAACTGTCAGTAAACGTAATTTTAAACAATTGCTATCAGTAGAATCTGTGGTTTTCCACCACAGTGACAAGGATTCCAAAATGGCCAACTAGAGGAAAATAGACCATAGAAGGTAAAAAAAAGAGACATTGATGCCATCTGCCATATTTTTATGAGCTAATATGACCAGAAAATATTGATTACTGTAGAAGTTCCCTTAAGTCAGGAGACCGGTTATTAATTTTCATGTCTCATTTACCATAATCTTTTATAGCTTTTTTACAGTAAATCCTCTTTATTTTTGAGCTTGAGTATGAAGATAAAAATGAATTAGATTGATCTGAATTGTTGTCAAATCTCTCTGGCACCTCCTGATGCTATGACCTTGGGCAGGTTATGTAAACTCTCTTGCCTTTATTTCCTTATCTTTCAAGTGGGAATATCGAGAGAATTCTCATGGAAAAGGCTGTTGTGGGAAGAGATATGATAGTGGGATGAAGCCTTCAGACAAACTGGCACATGGTAGGCACCTCCTCAATTGTTAGCTATCGTTAACTGCTAGACATCACTCAAATCTAGACCTGAACCCACTGTCAGATGTGCATTTTGCCTCACTCTTTTGCTTGTTTTGTTCTCTTGCTGGGCATCAAGATATCCTCTCTCGGCTCCAATCCCTTAATTCTTTATTTGGCTTTGGGATGTTGGGGCCTTAACGCTGCAAATCATGGCTCTGCCCTGAAAGCTGCCAGTAGGGGGTGCTCGAGGGACACGGCAAAGCTGCAAGAGGAGGGGATTTGCACATTTCTGCGTGAGTCCTGTCCCCAACAACACTCCATGCGAGCCACACTTAATTGCATCAGCGTGTTCCCACAGGAGCAATCTCATCCAGTTTGTAGTTTTTTCAGCACTTACAGAAAAGCCTTGCTGCTTCCCTCTCAGAGACCCTAGTATCAACTGACTAGAGCCTTTTGCACAGAGAACCAAGCTGTGGCGAAGCCCCTAACTCAGGCTCTGAGTTTAATAAGCTGACGTTTCGTTTTGTTACTCCATTTCCGGGCAGTTAGCTGTTTCCTATTGTTAACAGTTTTGTATCAAGTTAATAATTCTCTGTAATTAAACCCTCTCTTTCCAAATAACTGGGGTGGATTATATATCCCGACTCAACCCTGACAGAATCACTCTTATGTCTTTGGATGAATACAAATTCCTACTTTAAACAGAATCCAATTTATCAAAAACTTGAACAAATAAAAAAATTGGCAATCCAAAAAAAAAGAGCAAGAGATTTGAATATATACTTCACAAAAGACATATGAAAGTCCTACAAACAAGACAATGTGTTCAAACTCCTTAGTAATTTAGGGAAATGGAAGTTAAAACTCTAATTAAATACTTACACGACTGATTATATAAAATATACTCAAAATACCAAACAGTGATGAGAATGTGTAGCCATGGGAACTCTTTGGTACTATAGGTATGAGCTTAAATTGATTACCAGCCACTTTGGAAAACCATAAAGGTCACCATAAATATACCCTATGACTCAGCAATTACAATTCTAGGTATATTTCCAGCAGGAATACATGTACAATAATGTCCATAGAAGCAATTTATGCAATAATTCCAATCTAGAAGCAACACAAGAAAAGTGTATTTACAGTAACAAGAGTGAACAAGTTCTAACTACACCAGAACATGAATAATTCCTACAAAAATATTGTTGAATAAAAGAGGTCAGATAGGGAGCACCCGGGGGACTCGGTCTGTTGAGCCTCAGACTTCAGCATAGGTCGTGATCTCAGGGTTCCTAAGTTCAAGCCCTGCATCAGGCTCTTTGCTGTCAGCACAGGGCCCACTTCAGATCCTCTGTTTCCCTCTCTCTCTGCCTTTCTCCTCTTTGCTCTCTCTATCTCAAAAATAAATAAATGTCAAAAAAATAAAAGAAGCCAGAAACCAAACAATAAACATAATGTGATTTTTATCGATCTAAAGTTCTAGAAATGACAAAACCAATCTGGTGTGGGAAGTCGGCATAGTTTTCGTCCTTGGGGTGCATGTAAGGGTACTGATGGGGGAGGAGGAGAAGTAGAGTTTCTGTGCTAATAATGTTCTACTTCTTGGGTGATGGTTTCATGGATGTAATTATTCATTCATTGTGTGTTAATTTGTGGAGCTGTGCATTGTGACTGATGTACGTGTGCTGTACTTCAGTAAAAGGATTCAAAATATTTAAAGCCTGAAGTTTCCCATCTTCATTGGGCATTTATTTTGAAAAATCACGAGCTTCTCCTTTACTTTGCCTTTTTCTTCAGAACATTATCTCTATCTTTGGTTTCTGGGAATTTCCCAGGGATCTAGACTTAAAACATAGCTGGTTTGCATTTGGTTGACACTGTTGGTTATGTTGCCAAATATTGCCTACTAAGAAAACAACTCATTTAAGGGAGACTTTTGCTTGGTTTTGAATCTCTGGACAGAGTACATTGTCTGATTTTAGCAAGTGCTCAGTAAATGTCTGCTGAATGAATGCTAGGGAATCTTTGCCCAGAATGTCTTATTACTATTCTCATGCTACTACAGTATCTTGCATAGAGAAGACTCTAAAACATATTTATTGACTGTATAAAAATGAATTCTGAAAGCATGATTACAGTTTAAACTACATGATGCCTCACTGGAAAATTAACTCCGAATTTTTCTGAATTATTCAGTGAATGTTAACAGTTTTTTAGGGAATGTACATCACTATCCAAAGATATTGTCTGCCTTGTTTTTTCTCCTGCCAAAGTTTTTAGACACTCAAGAAACTCTTATTTAATTTTCTACTTTGTCCAAGTTGTGACTTGATATTACAGTGCTAGCATGCTATGACACAAATAGTGGCTAGTCTTATTCAACCTTAGACCAGCTGGTTGATTGTGTTAAATATTTGAACTATGCTTAGGTTTTGGCTACTCACGTTTAATATGAAAATGTTGGGGGGAGCACCTGGTGGTTTAAGCGTCTGACTCTAGATTTTAGCTCAGGTCATGGTCATGGGGTTGAGCCCTGCTCCTTGCTGAGCATGGAACCTGCTTGAGATTCTCTCTCTCTCTGACCTTTCCCCACTCATACTTGCCCCCCTCTCTCTCTCAAACAACAACAGCAATAACAATGATAAATAAAATGAAAATGTTGGAATTGTTAAGGATAGCAAATATGTGCCCTACTAGTGATTATTCTCTCCTGTCCATGGCAGGCATTGCTAATCAATCATATTATACTTGTCTACTGAGCCCTTATCTAACCTCAGCAGGGCACAACAGGCCCATACCAATAAACTGTGGTTGGAAACTATACAAAACCTAGTTGTCGACTCTCAACAAGATGACACAAAATGTCCCTTTCAGTCCTGAAGTTCTATGGTCCTATGATCTATAAAAATAATATTCTCTGCAATGACTCTAAGGCACTGCATAATTCTAAAGTGCATTCATAACTATCAAAGAAAGATTACATTTTATTATTCACGGTTTCAAAGTTAGGAGTATTTTATTGCATTATCAATCTTTCAAATGGATAATTCACATAGAGTGCTGATTTAACACAACTCTTCTTAACTATGAATTTCATGTTTAGGATGGGATTTGAAATTGGCACAGGGACACATATCAAGCATCCCAGTAGAATGCAGACATCCAAAATCTGAAATCCTCCTGTCCCATAAGTGTTAACAGTAAAAGGAATTTTCCTAGAACAGTAACACTTGACAGGTAAGCATTCTGTGTGCCTCTTCATTCAGAGAGTGAATTAGAGAAATCAAGGATAAAGATGTAATCGCCCTAACAAAGCCTGAGGTTGGAAGTACCAGAATAATGTTGTCAAATTAGGTTTATGATCAAATTTGAGTTCATCTAATGGCTCTGGATGGACATCTTTATGTAACGTTAAACATATTAAGCTGAATGTCTGGGTCATCACTGAGAGTCTGTTAACACAGTATTACTGGGTAGAGCAAGGGACAGTGAAGTTTGATTTTCCTAAACACTGTGGTGATTACAGTATCTGATTTCTGGTGAACCGTGCTTTCCTTTCCAAACTCTAAAGTAGTGACCTCAGCCTACAGGTGAAATCCTTTAGTTATTTACCAAAAAGTTGGGATTACAAGCCCATTTTTTTCTTCTCTATCAGCACTCATGAATTTGGAATTTAGGGGGCACAATGTTCATACTGACAGGTAAATGGTAGTAGGCAGGTAGTAGGAATTGAACATCCCTTTAACGATGTTTTGAGGGTTCTCATAGTAAAGCATCATCTAAGTGTCACTGAGCAAGAAGGAAGAGCGAGTGCATGGTTGCTGACAAATGGGGCTGAAATCTTGGTTCTGGCACTCGGATGTATCCCTCCACTTCTTGGGCCTGTTCCCATTTGTGTAATTCTAGGGATAAATGAGACGCTAATAAGGTTTCTCTCACTTCTAACATTCTAGATGGTGCTCACTGATGTTTGTTGTGGAATCAAACCAGTGCTAATATGCAAATTATGCAGATTATTTAAGTCAAGGTGGATTGCAGACCACTCTAAAGATTCTGCTGATTATTTTGAGAAGTGTGTGCCCATTTGTAGCCAGTAGGAGTTGAGAGCTTGTGTCAATTCTTACATCCCAGCTGCCTCCTCCCGCACCTGCTGCCTCCTTAAATCATGACCAACTTCCTGGTTTGAGTAGCAAAACCTCAAAATTTGATATGCCAGGTGACTTTCAAGGTAGGCTCATGCGGCACAGATTCTAGGATACTGTGATGTAAGTCTACTTTGCAATCCTGCTTTTCTTTCAATCTGCTGAGGCAGAAAGGCTACTTCAGGAATATTATACTTCAGTTGGGGGACTGTTCCAGAATTTCGAGTCTTGGTTTGGTTGTCTGTGAACTGGAAGATTTCCAAGGTCTCCTTCTATTTTATACTTTTACATGTATCCAAATGCTACTTTTATTTATTTTTTTTGGGGGGGGGGGATTTATTCAGTTTTGAGACAGAGGGTGGGGGCAGAGAGAGAGACACAGAATCTGAAGCGGGCTCTAGGCTCTGAGCTGTCAAAACAGAGCCCTATGTGACATTTGAACTCATGAATTGTGAGATCATGACCTGAGCTGAAGTTGGATGCTTAACTGACTGAGCCACCCAGGCACCCCTCCAAATGTTACTTTTAGCCTTCGAGCTTCTTAGACGCAGACTAACTATCTTCCCTATCAAAAGCCCCATGAGAGAGGCTATTTGCCTCAGAAAGCCCTTCTATTATTTACACTGGGCATGCCCAGTACAAATGGCTTAATCCCAAGGGCATTTGTTACAAGTTATCAATTCTGTTTTTAGAGCATCCACTGGTTTTCCTAACGGTGTTGAAAAATTAGCCTGGCTAAATATATCTGACTGAATGTATGTGTATTTATACAAACTACATATTCACTTTTGAAGGGGACTGTTTGGAGATCAGTGTCAAAAAGTCTAAATTTGAGGATTCTTAAATTGGAGTTGTTAAGGATATCAAATATGTATTCAGTCTAAGCTCAAGGCTAAATGACCTCATGGATTCACTTACAGGAGCAGATTAGCTTATAGGGCTGTGCAAAGTAACAGGCTTCTGAATATTACCTGTATTATTAGGGCATATTTGTTTCTTACTGCTGCCATAATAAATTACTACAGATTTGGCAGCCTGAACAGTACAAATTTATTATCTTACAGTTCGAGTCAGAAGCTGAACTCGGGTCTGACTGGGCTGAAATCAAGAAGTTGGCAGGGCTCCTTTTCAGAAACTCTGGAGAAGAACCTGTTACCTTGCCTTTCCACATTCTAGAGGTTGTACACAGTCCTTGGATCATGCCCCCATCCTTCCTCTTTAAAGCCACCAATGTCTTCTCCGACCTTTCTTCCAAGGTCATATCTCTCTCTAATCACAGCCAGGAAAGGTTCTTTGATTGTGAAGACTTATGATTGTAATGTGTACACTTGAATGATCCTGGATAATCTCCCTATTGCAAGCCCTTAACCTAATCGCACTTGCAAAGTCGCTTTTTTTTTTTCATGTCAGATAACATATTCACAGGTACAGGGATTAAAACATGAACATCTTGGGGGAAGCCATTATTCTGCTTCCCACAATATAATCAATGGAGGCCGTTAAGAAAGTCTATTTTTTGTACCCAAGGATAAGAAACATGAGGAATTTCAAAGCCACTAAGTGATACTAATTACTATGTACAGCCCAAAAGGCACTAGAGACCATCTGCTTAAATCCTTCACTTTACAGATGAGGAAACTAGGGCCCAGGCAGTTCAAGGTCACAGGTCTGATTAGCAGAGGAGATACATGTGGAATCCAGCTCTCCTGCCTCATAGCCACTCCCTGTGGGCCTTGGATTGTATTCTCACTGCAAAGAAGGATTTTGTTTTTATAAAATCACTGACTGGGGGAAAGGTGTCTCTTTGTTCGATTTGAAAGAACATTTTTGAATGAGAACAGAAATTTGTTAAAAGGTTCGTAATGAAATGTCAAGACGGTTTGCCATTTTGGAAAAAATAGCACTTTTAATCCCAAGTGACAAAATTATTCTGTTGCCAAAGAGAGATGGTATTTAAATAAAGGTCTCACAAAATCAGGGCAAATGCAACATACGGTGCATTAGAAATTTCAGGATAAATTCAAAGAATCTTTGGACCTTGGAAATTTGACTCCTGATTACTCCAACTTCCTAGATTTACATCTATCGTTCCATCCATCATTCCACCCATCCACCATCTGGGCCTACACATTACTCATTATATACCAACCATGTGCCTGGGGTGCTTGGACTATAGTGGTGAAGAAAAAGTGTCCCAGTACATCCAGGGCTGAGAGTAGTAATTTGGGGGGTCCCGAAGTGTGTTCTATCCCTCACCTGATAACCAGATTCCTGGGTTCTACACATCTGTGGAGGTAGGAGGGGCTGGACCTAGGACTCTGCATTTTAGCAAGTTTCTCAGGTGATTTCAAAGACATTAAATTTTGAATCCTACTGAAGTAAATGAAAACGATTCAGCAGGTAGAGCCCCACTTCCATATTCTCTCCATGGTTTACTGGGATCTCTGGTAAGAGTTGAGGGGATAGAGGAAGGAGGAAGAGCCAACCAGAACACATCACTTCCCCCAGATATGACTAGGGTGTTGATTTACTATGATTATTAATTCATCTGCACCCCATTTTCCTCTGGGAGGTTCATGAACTTTCAATGAAGTGAATAATGCCCCTTGATAAACTTTTGGGAGTGCACAAGATTGCTAAATTGAATGAAGATAAGTGAACACAAAATCTACACGGTGTCAAATTCAGAGCCACGTGCAATTCTGTTTTCTACCTTTCCACCATTTCTTCTGCTGGTGTTAGAATAATTCTTGTCTTGCCCATGACAAGAATATGTTTGGGAAACACTTAGCATTGGTCAGAAGTCAGAGTACATATATGGTACTAGGATTTAAAATGAATGTTTGATGTGACATGACTAAGTTCATACCCAAGAAGGCAGAGCCCTAGCACTTTGCTTCCAAGTTATGATACTATCAGTATTGGGCCTTAAATCAATTATTACATATCACTTGATGAGCCAGTGAAATCTGGAAAATATCAGGATGTGAATTTTCCAGCTGTTCTTTGATTTGACTGTTGATTCTGAAAGACACCAGTTTACTGCTAAGATTCCAGCATAAATAAGAGGGCTTTCCATTACTAATGACTTATTACTGAAGAATGGATGCATTCTAGTAGTTTTACTGTTGGTAACATGGTCCCAGACACTGCAGCTTTTGAAAGTATCAGGGATGTATATCCAAGCCAGTTTGACAGAATTCCTTGAAAAATGGTAGTTCAGTCAGAGGGATTTTTCAAATTTATATGTGTTCATATAACTTCTTTTTTTGGAGGGAGGTTATTTTATTTATTAAGTATTTTTAATTCATTGAAACTTACTTGACAAATATTGATTGTCTATTACCTGCCAGGAATAATACTAAGCACTGGGCATTCCAGGATGAAAAACACAAAAGCAATCTCTAATCTCATGAAATTTACTACATCCTAAGAGTAATTCTGGAGAAGGGCACCTGGGTGGCTCCGTGGGTTAAGCATTCTACTCTTGACTTTGGCTCAGGTCATGATCTTGCAGTTTCTTAGAACAAGCCCCGCATCCAGCTCTGTACTGACAGCTGACAGCACAGAGCCTGCTTGGGATCCTCTCTCTTGCTCTGCCCCTCCCCACCCCCAAGTAAATAAACTTAAAAAAAAGAGAGCAATTCTGGAGGAGAATAGCAAATAAAATAATAGAAAGTTGTAATAAATAGAAGGAAATATAAGAGGCTGAAGTAGAGAAGGAGGAGGGCTTCAATTTCAATGAAAAATGAAAGTCTTTGTAACTGTAATCGCTGATTCGATTCTCAAGCTTTTTGTGTAAGATTCTGGTCAAGGATTTTGTCTATTAAGTTTTTAATCGTCCTTCATTTCACAACAGATATTTTATAACAAGCATCTAGTTAATGTATACTTACATTCTAGTTTATACTCATGGCTTCAGAATTAATATCTTATTTAATGACTGAAGGTAATGAGAAATCATGATGTTGCTCTTTTCCAAATATAATGTTCATTTTTCACAGTGAAATTTAAGCCCGGCGCACAAATACATATGTGCCACAAGGTGGCGTGCTTGATATTTACAGAGGATCCCTTGCTGGGAGAGAATTACACCTTTGGAGAACTGCTCACACAGACACAGACACATTCTCTTTCCACTTGTGAAGAGGGGAATGAAAATAGATGACAAAAGAAACACGTTAAAAAATGCTCAACTATTTTTTTAAATGTAAAAAATTCCCCTTAACCTTGTCTCTGAAAACTAAAGTTGACTGGGTTTGTGGGCCCTCTCAGGTGGTGTGACTCTATATACGGATGCCAATTATTTGAATTCATCAATTCTTAAAACGTATTTACTACTTCATTCTCTCTCACCAAGACAAAGAAAGAAAGAAAGAAAGAAAGAAAGAGGGAAACAAAGAGAGAAAGAACAAACAGAAGAGAAAATACCCCCTTGATTATTCTAAGAGCGTCACTTTTTTTGGTGCACACTTCTTGTGTGTCAGACCATAGTGACAATTTTCGACAATTTTCTACTCTTCATCATTACTCCTCTCTTTGCCCTGCCTGCACTGTATCTCTGTACAGTTTCCTGTTTAAATCATCATTACTTTCATCTTCTGGGTTAAAGAAAAGGAAATCTGTTCTCTGTTCTTCAGCTAGTTCTCTTTGCGACGGTGAACCCTTTGCTGGTATATTTTCATTTCTGTAAATAAATTTCAAGAACTCCTTGGATTATTTTTATAATTTAGCACTTGGGTTTTCACATTTTTCTTCATAATTTTTTTGAGGACGGAGGGGCAGAGAGGGAGAGAAACAATCTTAAGCAGGTTCCCTGGTCAGCATGGAGCCCAACATGGGTATTGATCTCACGACAGTGAGATCATGACAATGAGATCATGACTTGAGCCAACATCAAGAGTCAGTTGGATGCTTAACCTTCTAAGCCTCCAAGTCATCCCTCACATTTTTCTTCAAATCACCCCTTTCCCATGGCCATCTCCCTTGTATGCACAACCCCTCCTCACCCTGTCAACCATGCTCATCCCAGCCACTGGCTTTGTAAAATTCATCTACACTGATGATTATTTTCTAAAAATTTCACCTCTGTCTTCAACAAATTTTCATTTCTATGGAACTGCAAAGCTTTCTCATGCCTACTCTTGCTCTGGACGCACCCCAGATAAATCTCAATTTCATTTTGCCCTGGCATTCAAGCTAGTTATCTGAGATCCTCGCATTTTGCTAACCGATTCTCCTCACAGTGTGGAACCTTAATGAAAATGAGAGCAGGTCACATTCACCTTGTGTTAGTCAAGTTTCTTTGTTTTGTGCGAAAATAGCTCATACTTTTTATTTGGCTTATTGGAGTCTACCTGACTGGCATAGAATCAGGAATCTGGGCAGCTAGTTCTGACTGCTACACATTAACCATGTGATCTTCTACATGACCTTTTTGAGCCTCATAGTCCTTGGTAAAATGAGGGCTTTGGACACATGCTCTTAGAGACCACTTTTACTTCTAACATTTTTTTTTTCTTTTTACTTCTGCAAATCAGTGGCTTCATACTTCACCCAACTTTCTCTGACATAATGTTTTCTGACCATTTAAAAAAAATTTTTTTTAACATTTATTCATTTTTGAGAGACAGAGACAGAGTGTGAGTTGGGGAGGGGAAGAGAGAGAGGGAGACATAGAATCTGAAGCAGGCTCCAAGCTTTGAGCTGCCAGCACAGAGCCTCACAAACTATGAGATCATGACCTGAGCCAAAGTTGGATGCTTAACCAGGTGCTCCCATAATGTTTAATGACTTTTAATTAATAGATGCAAGGCAGCCTTGGCAGAGGAGGGAGGTGTTGGGATGGGGGATGATAAAAAGGAAAGTAGGGGAAACAGAAGAGAGGGCAGGACTCTCTACGGCTCTCTCCTCCAAATCATGTCTCCTACAAAAATAACCTAAGTGTGACAGAAAGAGAACTAAAACCTCATCTACTGAAGAAGACTTACTGGCTTTTGCAAACCATCTTAAACCCTATTTGGAGCAATGCAGGGAACAAATATGACAAATAAATAATGATAATAAAACTTCCAGAAAATTAACGTTCAAAGAACTTCCAGGAATTTCTCCTTAACAAAGAATAAATGAAAGACCAGCTGCTTGTAAAAGCATAAACAGAATGTCAGTTCTTGATTCCCCACAGCTTTCCCTAGGCTACTTATTCTCAAACTTCAGTGGTCTGTCAGTATCATCAAACCCTGATTGCCAAGCCCCTGTCTTCCTAGAGTTTCTGATTCTGCAGGTCTGAGGTGATGAAAGTTCCTCACTGCTAGTCCAGGAAGCACGCTCAGAGAACCACTGCCCCAGAAAAGCAGGTGCTTGCTTCACTCAAAGGTGAAATATTGAAAGCTTTTCCTCTAAGATTAGGAAAAAGACAAGAAGGCCCACTCTCATCACTTTTACTCAATATAGTATTGAAGTCCTCACCAGAGAAATTAGGAAAGAAAAAAGAAATAAAGTCATCCAAACTGGAAAGGAACAAGTAAAACTGTCACTATTTGATGACATGATATAAAGAAAATCCAAAGACCATAAAAAACTCTTGTAAATAATAAGTGAGGTCAGTATGTTTCAGGATACAAAATCAAAAAACAAAAATCTATTGTATTTTTCTACACTTATAACAAACTATCAGAAAGAGAAATTAAGAAAACAAACCCACTGCAACTACATCAGAAATAATAAAACATCTAGGAAAAAAATGAACCAAGAGGTGAAATAACTGTACACTAAAAATTATAAGACATTAAGGAAGAAACTGAATAAAACACAAATAAATGGAAAGATATTCTGTGCACATGGATTGGAAGGATTAATATTATCAAAATATACATACTACCCAAAGTGATCTATAGATTCATGCAGTTCTTACCAAAATTCTAAAGCCTTTTTCAAAGAAATAGAGCAATCCTAAAATTTTTATGAGAACACACACACACACACACATACACACACATATACACACACCCCTGAATAATGAAAGCAATCTTGAGAGAGAAGAACAAAGCTGGAGGCATCACACTCCCTGATTTCAACCTCTCTTACAACACTGTAGTAATCAAATAAATATGGCATTGGCATAAAAATAGACACATAGATCAATGGAACACAAGAGAAGAGTCCAGAAACAAAACCATACATATGGCCATTAATTTATGTCAAAGAGCCAAGAATATACAATGGGGAAAGGGTAGTCTATTCAGTAAATGGTGTTGATAAAAGTGAACAGCCATATACAAAATAGTAAAACTAGACCAGTATTTTGCATTGTACACAAGCCTTACCTCAAAATAAAGATTTCAACATGAGACCCGAAACAATAAAACTCCTGTAAGCAAATAGAAGAAGTAGTCTCCTTGACAATAGCCTTAATGATGATTTTTTTAAATATGACACCAAAAGTAAAGGGAACAAAAGCAAAGATAAACAAATGGACTTCATCAAACTGAAAAGATACACAGTAAAAGAAACCTATTGAATGGGAGAAATAAAATAAAAAGGCAAATCTACTGAATCAGAGAAAATATTTACAAGTCACATACCTAATAAGGTATTAATATTCGAAATATATAAAGAATTCATACAACTCAATATAAAAAACCCAAACAATCCAATTAAAAAATGGGAAGATCCAAGTAGGCATTTTTTCTCAAGAAGACATACCGATGCTCAACAGGTAGGTGAAAAGATGCTGCACATGATTACTCATCAGGGAAATGAAAGTTGAAACCACAACAAGATATCACCTCACACATATCAGAATGGCAATTCTCAAAAACGCAAGAAATACCAAGTGTGAGAATGTGGAGGAAAGAGAATTCTAGTGCACTGTTGGTGGGAATATAAAGTGGTGTAGCCGTTGTGGAAAATAGTATGGAATTTCCTCAAAAAATTAAAAATAGAACTCTAATGTGACGTGGTAATTTTTCTGGCTTATATAAAAATATACAAAAATAATGAAAGCACTAATTAGAAAAGACACATGTACTACCATGTGCATAGCAGCATTATTTATAATAACTAAGACATGGAAACAACCCACGTGTCCACTAATGGATGGATAATGAAAATGTAGCATCCATGCACAGTGGAATATTATTCAGCAGTAAAGATAAGAATGAAATCTTGCCTTTTGTGACAACATGGCTGCACCTTGAGGACATTATGCATAAGTAAGTTAGAGAAAGACAAATACCATACAATATCTTTGGTACGTGGAATCTAAAAGATACACAAAAACAAAAATAATCAAGCTCATAGATACAGAGAACAGATAAGTGATTGCCAGACAAGTGGGATGGAGATGGGTGGCAAAATAGGGTGAAGGGGGTCAAAGGATTAAAAAAAAAACTAGAGCATATAGGATTTAGAAATTATTTAATCTGACCCTTAATTCTGAAGATCAGAAACATCAAGTTCCCATTATTAGCATATTGTGTGTGTGTGTGTGTGTGTGTGTCTGTGTGTGTGTGTGTGGTGTGTGCATACTCAAAAAACTCCAGGTATTTTTCTATAGTCGTCTGGCATTAAACCCTGCAGAAGGTGGCTCGTAGACATCGTGTGTTGGTGTTTTCCTATTGATTTTGTCTGGAATAGGGTAAAACCTCTCCATCTACAGACTCAGTCACGTGTCCTATCCCTGGTGCTTCTTCAGGAGGATTTTTTTTCCCACTTAAGTCTTTACCACTTTCCTCCCAATGCCCTGTCTCGTCTCCAGGAATACCTACCTGACATGTTCTTGTCCACCACGTCCATCCTACTGACGGCCTCTCATCACTTTGCCCTTTTTGTGTCCTTCTGTGTTCTGGAAAGGTTCATGGGCTGGTCTGCACAAGGCCGGTTACACCATGTGCTTCCACTACAGGGCTAGTCCCCTTTCCATTGCCAGCTTGCTAACTTTGTGTCTGTCCTGCAGTCTTTTTATGTCAGACTCTTTTTCCAGAAGAATTCTCAGATCACAGAGACTCTTCTTGCATCCTTTCGAAGATGCCAAGTGTTTTCTTCTGCTTCTTAGAATTGACCGTTTTCTGAAGTATGCTTGTATTCAACAGAATGTCTGTTTCGATTTTGTCATATTTGTTTTGATTTTTCCTTTGTTCACTCTGGAATGTGGGGAGATCGAGTCAAAGTGTCTTGCTGTAGGCTCTGTTTCCTGTCTGTCCGTGTGTTGGCAGATCTGCTAGAGAACATGTGAAGGTGTACAGACAAGAGAAGGTACATTTTGAAAGGTCTACAGCTCTGAAATCAATTTCCAGAATGTAAGAAAACCTAAAGCCTATGATTCTGTCCCTGTTGTTTTTCTATCATTCTGAATTGATGGAATACATACAACCTAGCTTCCCATATTAAATTGTATATATTTTCTTTTATTATTTTTGTCCTGAAGAGTTCTTAATTACCGTGAATTTGTCAGCATTCCTTGACTGTCTTTGTACCAGGCACTGATGTGATTGCTTCATGTGTATTAACTATTTAAATTCTTGCAATAACCCTGAGAATTAGGCGGTATTGTCCTTACTTTAGAGAACAGACTGAGGCACAGAGAAGTTAAGAAATTTTCCCAAAGTTGCAAAGACAATACATTATTGAAGCAGGTTTCATATCCATGCAGACTCAAATACTCTGTCACACACCAAATTCATAAGAAATACATATATTGGTCTCTGCTCCAGTTTGTGACATGGAGGTCCTAAAACCCTTGCAATTTCCTGAGTCATCAAAGTGTCTTTTCTTCTAATCAGGCAACTCCCAGATGGGCACTGGCCACCAGAGAGACCAACCCATAATAGGAAGCTTCGAACTTTCAATTCCAACCCCTATTTACTGGAGAGGGGAGAAGGGCTGGAAACTGAGTTTTTAAATTGATTATGCCCATGTGATGAAGCCTTATACATCCCCAAAGTATGAGATTTGGAGAGCTTCTGACTTGGTAAGCACACTCATGTGCCTGAAGGGTGACCCACCCCACCTCCACAGAGTCAGAAGCTCCTGCCCTCAGACTCTTTAATATGCATGTATTTCTCCATCTGGCTGTTCATTTCTAGCTTTCATTATATCCTTTATAATAAGCCAGTAAATGTAAGTGTTTATCTGAGTTCTGTGAGCCATTCTAGCAAATTACCAAGCCCAAGAAAGGGGGTTGTGGGAACGTCAATTTGTGGCTGGTTGGTCAGAAATACAGGTGACAACGTGGGACTTAGGAGTACATTGTGAAAGTGGTGGCGGTCTTATAGGACTGAGGTCCTAACCTTTGGGGTCTTCCTAACTTTAGGTTGAAAGTATTAGACCAGAACTGAATTGTAGGACACCGAGCTGGTATCAGACAATTGGTTGGTAGGGGGAAAAACTGACATGTCAGGTCACAGAAGGTTCCATGTGAATAGCAGAGAAAAAACACAAGAGTTGTTTGTACATACAGTGTCTCTCACTTTTACTTCATTTTAATAGATTTAAGAAAGTCTACCCATTTTGTAGAAGTAGGGAAAATCTGGCATGAGAATGAACTTGGAGTCTATCACTCCTCTCACCATACCAGGCATTTTGGAGTGTGTGTTTTCATAAAGACACGCCTCCTTCTGCTCATTGTGTGAATGTGTAAGCCTACCTGCCCCCAACATCACTCAGCAATGTCTGATTTACAGGATTTACAGAATTAGATGTACTAAGTATATATTTTCAAAAGTATTCACTATTATATTCCCATCAATAGTGCACTGAGGAGGAAACACATTTGTTTACATTCAGTTGCTCTTACATTATGCCTGTTTTAAGGGCCAATGAGTAAAAAATTTCTAATAAGTTTCTGATTCTTCATAGTTCATGAAGCTCACATAATTATATTCTATAACAACTGAGGGCTTGAGGATTCCCCACACTCCATTTTCAGGGCAAGGCAGTGGCAGTTCTTTGCAATATAAGCTGGAGTCTCATCCAGACAAATCATGATTACCCAAGCCCCAGGGTGCAATATTAAAAAACTATAAAACCAAATATCTGCAGTCAAAGATACTTTTCCACCAAGTGGTAGATATATATCCCAAATTAGACTCCATGGCCTGCATTTTCTCTTTTCTTCCTGCCCCATCTTTTGCCAAGGGTCCTAGAATTCTGTGATATCCAATATGGTAGCCACTAGCCAGGTGTGGCTATTTTAGTATCAGTTATTGAAAATCAAATACAATGAAACATTCAGCTCCTCAGTAGCACTAGCTGGATTTAAAATGCTGTATAGTCACATGTGGCTGGTAGTGGCCGCAATGGTCGGTGCAGACAGAATATTTTCACCACCACGGTAAGTTCTGCTGAACAGAGCTGCATGTGTTCTCTGTGCTAGCAGGTGCAAATCAGTCATGGACAATGGGAAATATTTCTTTTCTTTTTTTTTTTTTTTACAATTTGATCCCAAGAGTTTTAGGACTTGAAGAAACACTGGAGCTTACCTAGTTCCTTCATGGTGATGTTAGCAATAGTTTACAGATTCATAGCATCTGGGGAATGTAGTTGCTCACTAAATGTTTGCTGAGTGAGTAAATGATTGACAGTTTATGGTGAGCTAATTTACATAGTGTTTCATTTGAGCTTTACCACAATTCTGGTAGGCTGGGCTAATTCCATTTTAAAGATGAAGAAACTGAGGTTTTACAATTTAGCCAATATTAAACTAGCAAAATTAAGAGATTAATTTAAGACCATGTTTTTTAATCTAAACTTAGCAAAGAAGTTGAGGTACAGAACAGAGAAGTTCTGTTACATTTTTAAGAACACACAGCAGTGGGTAGCAGATCCAGAACTAGAACCCAGGGCTCCTAAAAGTGAACCCAGTATTTTTCTACTTTACTATGACATCACATTTAACTTTAGAACGTATTTCTTCTTTCTCTAGAAATATCCCTTTTATCATCTTCTTTGATGTTGAATTTGTGTCTTTGGTCATTATCTCCTAGAAACTCTTCAAACTACTGGTACTATACTAACAATAATATTTATAACTAAATCTTACTATATATTGAGCTCTAGTCTCAACACTTAACATTGATAATTTTGTTTAATTCTTCTCAGAGTCATATGGAGTCAGTTCTGTTATCATCTTGTTTAGAGGCTGGAAAAATTAAATTAATTAAAGAGCCAAACTCCCGTAGTCTGACTCCAGAGCCTAAAGAAGGGAATCCTTTGAGACTGGGTGAAGAGAAATAACTCCACAGGGGCTGGAGGTTCCTAGAGGGGAATTTCTGAGAAACATACGAAACGAACCCTCTAGAAAAAAATGCCCTCAAGAGAAAAAGACAATTTTGAATACCCTCTAAGTGCACAGGGTCCTGATGCCAAATTATGGCAGCACCAGCCACATGAGACTATGAATTTTTCACCCACCTGCCACCCCCTAGTCCTGGGCCTAGAAGGGTAAATCAGATAATGAATACGGGGAAACCAAGAAGTAGTCCACAGGGCTCCCCTCCCTCTTCACGGGGATCAGCAAAACCAAAAGCCTCAAAGCAGAACCAGGCTGGGGGCTGAGAAACTGCTATCAGGTAGTTTGGAGTTTTGCTTCTTGCCTGGAATGAAGATTGTAACCCTTGATTTGAGACTTTTTTGGGAAGAGAGAGTGATGGGGAGATTTTTAAATTATCTGAGCATGGTCCCTGACCAAGAATTCATCTGAGTGGTAAATTTGAACATACAATGGGAGACAATAAAGGTGTCTTCTGCCTGTTACTGATCTAAGCTGCCTAAGAAAATGGTCACAGAAGTGACATGTGTTACCGTCCAGGTTTTAGGACTCTCTAATTTTATCCAGACTCAATTCAGCTCTCAGACTAGAGTTTGGGCTATTTTAAAATAAGCCTGAGAGGAAAATCTTTAACAATCTATGCTGTCCAACTTCTCCTAGGAATAATAGTGAGGAAGAGGGTTTCTCTCAATGGAAATGCAGGGAATAAACTCATGAGGGCTTGTGCCTATGGCCAGACCCCCATGAGAAGCTGCTTTGCCAGGCAATGTCCACATCTGAAAATTAGCCAAATATACAAGTAAAAGAAGAGGAATTCTCTTTCCCTCCGGTAATCTGAGTCTCAGGCCCCTGGGAAAGAAACTTCATGTTCTAAGTCACTTAGTGCATTTCCACGTCAGCTGAGTACAGGTGAGTTAGATGAGGTATTAAAAGAAGGAAGTGACATGGAGCAAAAGGAGCTCTTATTTCTGGTGGGAATACAAAATGGAATAGCCACTTTGGAGGACAGCGTGGTGGTTTCTTACAAAACTAAACATACTCATGATCTCGCAATCTTACTCCTTGGTATTTACCCAAAGGATTTGAAAGCTTATGTCCACACAAAAATCTGTGCCAGCTGTTCATAGCAGCTTTATTTATAATTGTCATAACTTGGAAGAAGCCAAGATATTCTTCAGTGAGTGAATGGATAAATAAATTTTGGTACATCCTTACAAAGGAATATTATTCATGGGTAAAATGAAATGACCTACCAAACCATGAAAAGATATGAAGGACTATCAAATACATATTACTTAGCAAAAGAAGCCAGTCTGAAAAAGCAATACACCATATGATTCCAACCATATGACCTTCTGGAAAAGGCAAAGCTATGGAGAATAAGAAGATTAGTGGTTGCCAGGGATTAGTGGCTAGGGAGGGCTGAATAGGTGGAGCACAGAATTTTTAGGGCAATGAAAATATTCCCCATGATTTTATGATGATGGATACATGTCATTATACATTTGCCTAAACTACAGAATGTACGCCCCCAAGAGTGAACCGTAATATAAACTATGAATTAATGACAGTTAGTGTGGATCCAATGATTGTAACAATGTGCCACTCTGGTTCTGGACAGTGATAATGGGTGAGGCTATACGAGGAGAGGGGGAATATGGGAACTCTGTACTTCCCACCCAATTTTGTTGTGAACCTAAAACTGCTCTAAAGAATAAAGTCTACAAAAAAAATAAGGGGTACCTGGGTGGCTCAGTTGTTTGACAGTCTGACTCTTGATTCTGGTTCAGGTCATGATTCCAGGGTTGTGGGATAGAGCCCCTTGTTGGGCTCCATGCTGAGTATGGCCTCTGCCCCTCTCCCCTGCCTGTGCTCTCCCTCTGAAAAAGAGAGAGAGGGAGAGAGAAAGAGAGAGAAGGAGAGAGGGAAGCACTCAGGATCTTCACTGATACCTTTCCCTCTCTTTATCTCTTTCTCTCTTTTGCATCATTTTGTTATAGTGGAAAATGGAAGTTGGCCATAGCTCTGGTCTGTTGAATGCCTGACTCTGTCCTGAGGATACGCAGAGTCTCTTTCCTCCCACCGCACCCTCACAGAGCCAAGAGAGAAGATGAACTAATAACAAAATGTAAGGCAGAGACTGAAAACTGGCAGTCTATAGGCCAAATTCTGCCTGCAGATGTATTTTCTTGGCCAGAAATTTATTTTATTATTAAATTTAAACTATTCACTAAAATTTGAAGTTATATTTCATGTAAAAACGTTTATGTTTGGCTTTCCTTTTAACATAGCCAGAACCAGCAACAAAGGGCTCAGAATTCCACAAAGCAGTAGTTGGCTAGAACTGAGTTGTTTCATTTGTGTGACCTGCCTGGTTGCAGAAGCAGTGAGGCCTGAGACCCTTGTTGTAAAGTGTTGCATCTGTTTAAACAGTTATCTAGGAGTAGATCTGCATTAAAAATTTTTTAAATGTTTATTTATTTTTGAGAGAGAGGGGTAGAGAGGGAGGGGACAGAGAATCTGAAGTGGGCTCTGTGCTGACAGCAGAGAGCCCAATGCAGGGCTCAAATGCATGAATCATGAGCCAAATTTGGATAGTTACCAGACTGAGCCACCCAGGTGCCCTGATATGCATTTTTTAACTATAAAAATCATTTAGGATATGGAAAGCATAATTTAGGATAATACAGATCTATTGTTCCCTATAGAAAAATTCTGGAATCTTTTAAAATGTGGAAATGTATAAATGTGTCAATATCAGATGAACTTCTATCAAATGAGGAAACAGTGACTATGCAAGAGGGAACAGAAAGCTGCACTGAGACTCAGGGAGCCTGAAATTGTATTTGTAGTTTAGCCTTGAGCCATCTGGGTGACCTCAGAAGGGTCTATACTTTTCCTAGACTGCAGTTTTTATTATTATAACATTAGAAACTGATGTAGCTAATGTTCCCCAAAGAGCATTTCTTGGCATGCCGATCCTGAGTCTCTGTGAAAACAGGGTTCCTTTTCCAAATAGTTTGGGAATGCTGCATCTTTTACCTGGCTTTGGAAGGCAATCCTTGACTATTGCCACATTAAAGAGTGTTCCTATAGGAACAAAACTTAGTTACCTTTGTTTAATTTGGTGCGTTTTGTAAATTTACTTGACAAAAGACAGTGTTTATTAACAGGGTTCAGACTTGCTCTTGTGGCACGCATTTTGTTGAGTCACAACTATATTGAGATGCATCCAACTTGTGTGTTCCATGGTTTTGTGAAGCGTTTTAAGTACATGTTTAGAATTGCATTTCAGGATGTTTCTAATTAATTCATTTCACATCCATTCTTTTTCTTCAGAGAGCACTCTATTTTTCTCCATGGCTAAGATGACTATGCAGCAAATTAGTGATGGAAAGTATATTCTTTGTATTATCTGAATTTGATTTTCCAAGGTCTTCTTTTTCTAGGTATAATGCATGTTCATCCCTTCCAAAGTGACCATTATGCTGCTAAAATAGTGAAGTCTGGCAAAAGCAGAGCTGTTGTGGAAACATTAAGAAAACATAATTATCATAGAATGGCACCACCCAATTTGCATATTGTTGCAATGCATCTTGATGGGAGAAAGAAACAATTTCAGGAAAATACTGTCTGTGTCATGATTTCCATCCTCTTTGTTTCTCTTATCCACGTGGGGCCGATCAGAATGCTTTATTACACAAATTTGAAATAAATCAGGATTTAAAAAAATCTATTTCCTATGAATGAGGCAAGCTTAATCCTTTATGGTTCCTCAGGGGTGAATTTGGGAGCCCCTGAAAAATATAGCTCCTTCTGGAGCACTAAAAATTCCTTCAAAGAGCTCATGGAAATGCCATTTCCTTCTAGATGATGTGACACCAGCATGCAGGCATGGGGGAGTTAGCCTTTGAGCCAAATGTACCAGATACTAAGCAAACCATTCAGGGTTATACAGATAAGTTTAGATTTATATCTTTAAAACAGTCTGAATAGGAACATGCAGATTCCTCATTTAGAAGAATTTTCTTTTTGTACAAAGGCAGGGATGGCTACGGGTATTATTTTCATTGTTGAACCTCAACTTTTCTTGTGCCCATTCCTAAAGAGCTCAATGGTGAGCGATTTGGGGCTAATGGCCCATGACTGCTTATAGTGCATCAGTTCATCTTTGGCACACCAGGGGAATACTCTCTGCTTAGCAAGAGACCTGGACCTGGCATCTAAAAAGAATTTGATACTAATAAACTAAAAGCCAAGAGTCTAGACCATTAAGATAAAATTTGCTGGGAGTGCATATACAGTGTTTTCCTAAAGTTCAAAGAAGTCACAAATACATGAATGTGTGGACCAAGGAACTGTGAGTTATCCATATGCTGTCATTAGGCAGGTTCTCAGGTTTCATTAATAAAAGCACAATATTTAACACACATGGGAGGTTTCTGTCCCACAGAAACCTGCCTTCTACACTAGTCGGTCTGGATAAACACTACTGGTTTTGATCCCAAATGCTTTATTTTCTTAGGAACAGTGGTAATTCAGAGTATGTAGAAGACACTGATGGGAGAGTGAGGGAAGAGTGTTTGGAAACCCCGATAACTTGGAGACTGAGAACCCTCTAAAGGAGAGGCTGGGTCTTGATCATTTTTGTATCCTCAAGTAGTTGGGAAAAATTGACACTGTACAGACCCCTGAAGAGCTTAAAGGAGAAGTGACAGATGGCTACAATATGGGATTTTTAAAAAGCTGACTTCCTCTAGGGGAATGAAACTGGGTTGGTATTTGCAGATTATTGCTATGCGATATTGCAGAGTATTATGTTTTTAATCATAATGTCCAATGTTAGAAGTAAACTCAGACTAGCCTAAAATTGTCCACACTTTGCCTTCACTCTATTGTCTGTGAAGCACCTGTGCTATTTCTCAAGGCAAAAGGACCTCAAGTGGATTTTCATGAATTGATGTAGATTTGCATAATGGTTTTTGTGACTCCCTCCCTACCCCTTCCCATTGCTTCAGCTAAATGTTTCAGAGTATCTCTGTATTTTCTACATTATCNCAAAAGGACCTCAAGTGGATTTTCATGAATTGATGTAGATTTGCATAATGGTTTTTGTGACTCCCTCCCTACCCCTTCCATTGCTTCAACTAAATGTTTCAGAGTATCTCTGTATTTTCTACATTATTTTTCTTCTTCTATCTCCAACAATTCTAACGATAAGCAAAATTTGGATCGAAAATCACAGCACGCAGAATTAGTCTGATATTACAAATCTAGGAAAACCAAAGAATGAGATAAAGCCCCCAATTAGACTTTCCTTACCAAGTTCTTTTGCTACGTGGATGGCTATAGTGAGCAGAAAAGGGGAATGCAAACATCATACAATTTCAGCTTAGAAGGATTTGTGAAAGTTTTTCCTCCCCATTTGGGTTTGGATTTGAACTCGGTGGCATAATTTCTACTGCATGGCAATACTATGTGTTAGTAAAGTCTCTCAAGATCCTTCAGCATAGTTTCTACCCTATTTTTAAGTAATCTTAGGTCCAGAAAGGACCAAAAGAAAATGGTAGTGGGTAGGTCGGTGCGTATGTGTATGTAGGCGTCCATAGCAGTTAACACATAAATCACTAAGGAGGAAGTTAATAGTTCTAGAACTTTTAAACAACTAGAATCATCTAATAATGTCACAGTGGTGACCTCCTGACCCTGAAAGTCTTCAAGCAAGGAGGCTGGAAGTCTAGCTGTCTGGGTGAGGAGACTTACCATTGAAGAAAAGGACTCCTGGATGGTTGCTGAGTTTCCTGTTATTTCCAATCACTCACAATCAATAATCAAACAATAAAAACAAAGGAAGTGTAGATGTTCAGTTCTAGCTAGTATCCATACATTAAGTCAAGATTTTAATCCAATGCCAGTGTCCAAGTCCATGATAATATGACCCAGAAAGAAGAAAGGCCTGTGTTGCTTTACTGTGGGCACCATTCACCTTCTACCCTCTGGAGAGCAGGGTTTCTGGGAACAGCCAGAAAAAATATTGAGAGGGAGGAGGAGATTCAGCAAACTTCTACTGAGCTTCTACTCTGTGCTGAGGACTATGTTAGACACTTCAGGAGATAAAGAGATGAACATAGAGTACTTTCCCTCAAAGTCATGACAGACAGACATGCAGGAAGCTGAATTATTTCTAATTCTTCTCTCATTATGCCTTCATGAAGCTAACTTCCGAAATCAAGAAGCCAATCCCCATAGGATAGATGTTCCTCCTCTTTGCTCCTTCCTCCTACTTCCTGACTAGTTTAGACTTCTATCTCTGGGCCAACTGCCTCCTAAATAGCCTTCCAATCTCTGCAATTGCCATTTCTAATAACACTCTGCCTTCCCAACTCTGATCATGTTACCTGAAAAACTAACTCTGACTTTCTACATCTTCCTCAAAAAAGTCCAAAACTCTAAGGTCAGCATGCTAGTCTTATAATTTTCTGCTCCAAATTATTTTCTGCTATTACCTATGAATGCCTTTTGTGATATTATTTGGACACATGCAAGGCATGGGCATCTCTATGCCCTTTCTGATTGTTCTCTCTAAGTGGAATATCTTCCTCCCAATCACTAAATATTTAAATCTACCCTTCCTGCATTATTAGTTCAAGCTCCACCTTCTCCACTGAAGGTGACCACAATGACCTTCTTGTCTTAAGTAATCAACAGCACTTTCCTGTCATTCTCTTATGGCAGTTTCACACTCTAGCTTAAACTATATTTAGCCATATGGAGTAAAATAAAAAGAAAAGTCACTTTAACTTAAAATAATTCATTTAACAAATGATAGAAGAAAGCATTAAATGATATATTTTAGATTTAGATAGAGTAGACTATTTTACATGGCATTCCATTCAATGGGTGTATGCCCTAGAATGAGCCCAAAGTAGGAGGTAAGAATAATTTGCTATTCCTCAACTGGTCCCAACTCCCATGGAGTTGCTTTCAGGGCATGCTGTAATATAAACATGTATGTTTCAACAGGTGTCCCACAGTTAACTGAGGTGTTCACATAGTAAACTCTGACTACATATACCTTAGGCTGGACCAAATGTACTTCCCAAGACAAACATAGCAATGAGAATCATCAAATTTGTTTTAATCTTTCTTTTCCTGGGCTGTCAAGTATTTTGTACAGTACTCAACCAAAGAACTGATGATCTATTCCAACTATTGAAAACAACAGGCTCTTTTAGAGTTACTATACAAGATATGTTGGTCTTCAACATGGCCCACATCTTTCTTTGGGACCTCAGGAAGAATCTGGACTATGGGGCTTTTCTGTCTCTCATGCTGGCTTTAGACTCTAGCCCCAGTACCCTAGGTGACTTCATGATATGTTTTATCCCTCCAATTCAAGTAGGACTTTTAAGATTTAGAACCAGGCCTTTGTAATCTCAGAACAATACTTAATGCACCTTGGGTACTTTTAATAGTGCCTACTGAAGGAGAAAATGAACAAACCCTGAAATATAAAGATGCTACCATTAGATATAGCATTTAAACTTCTGTTTTCTTTGTTTAATTCCAGGATTAACTGCTCCATTCATTCTCTTTCAAAAAATCTACCTGGGATATTTGCAAAGTGGTTATTATAAGGCAAGGATCTTAGGTATGGCCACAGAATAGAGTAAGGCTAGCCTCTCCCTCTTCTCCTACCACACCCTGTGAGGTACATCCAGTTGTCTATTTTCCTGAAAATAATGTTTTTAATGAAAGGAGACTCAGACTCATTTTCTTCATAGACAAACCAGGAGCAGACAGAGTAAGTGGCAAAATACGTGGTCTAATCAAGAGTCCCGTTTCTGCATTCCAGCTCTTTTCTCTGCTTTAAGATATACAATGCATCATGTAAAACTGGTTCATATTAACTATTGAGAACGTGGCACAGCTGATGGCTGTTTCCTTATTTACTAACCTGTATATCAGCCATTTGTCATTCCCATGTACAAAGTGGGTTGTATTGCAAATGAGAGGGTATCGCCCAAGCCGTATTTCAGTTAAGAATAAGGGATTGTCAACTCATTGAAAATGTGTGAAAATAAATCTATCTGATATATATTTTTTTGATCTGTTCCAGCAGGAAATGATAAAAATGTCTCTTGGTAAATTTTATTGCTGATGAAAAGTAGAGGATGACAGCCCATGGGGCAGGTTTACAGAGCACATAGCCCATAGATTATGTCTCCTCTCCACTGCCAAATACCTCTCTCCTGTTTTTTTTTTTTCCTCCTCAGATCCATCCAGTTGAATCATAAAATGTCAAAAATGGAAGGGGCTCAATGTATCATTTTCCAGGAATATGACCTGAAATACATGAGCTTTGAAGGATGTTGAACCCCTTAAAACTTTCTTATGTATATACATTTTTTGGGTACATTGCTTCTACAAGACTTTTAAAAGGACCCAGGGCCTCTAAAATAATAATTTTTGAAGTTAGTTTTGACATTTTATACATATGGGAAGTAGACCCCCAATAAAGATTCTCTCATTATTCTCTGAAAGTAATAGATCTAGGGCCAGAGCTCAAGGCTCCTGGTTCCTCAGCCAATGCACTTAGTGACTCACTGCAACCTATCACACAGTGTGAATGATGGTTGCTCAGGATAATTCATTTTTCCTATTCTCCTTTTGTAAATAAGACCACAGAGGTGGGCACATGGCTTAGGCTGGGTCAAACATAATTCTTATGGCACAGACTGCACCATAGGGTAACCAAATTCATTTTCTTCTTATTAGGGATACAGGAAATTTTCATTATTTTGCAGCCTTCTCTGCTGTTAGGTGGGGCCGTGTTACTTGATGGGATAGGGATACAAATAGTGCTTGCGGTTTCCAACTATGGCCCAACTATAAAAAATTTCCAAGTAGAAAAACATTCTTTATAAACTTCAAGCTTTCTTCCCATGTCATGGGAACTTGGAGGCCAGGTATTTAAGTCACGTGTCAGAAGAAGGGAGCCTAGACCCCTGACTTACCTGATGGAAGAGAGCCCCTGCTAATGACATACTGGTGTTTGTATGATTAGCAATAATGTTTGATAAGCTAAATCACAAATATTTGTGAGCTATTAGCACAGTATTGCCTATGCTACCCTCAGGAATGTCCCGGGACAAGGTAATTGGTTCAAGGAGATCACACAATAAAAAGACAGTCAAATACAATCTTTTGATGGCTTATCAGGCAGATTTTCTGTAACAAGAAACATTCTCAGTATCTCAGTGACTGCTCGAAACAGCAAACATTTGCTTTTCATTCATGTTACGTATTAGATTTGTGTTGGGTTTGTGCCTCTTATGTACCTTTTCATTCTGGAGTCCAGACCCACAGAGCAATCTTCATAAGGGGCATACCTTGACTTTTGACAGAAGAGAAAAGCAAAAGCTCATGGAAACCTGTGATATCTCCTCAAGTTTACCTTCAAATGTGTCACACACTGTGCTCCCTTTCCTTCCACGGACCGAAGGATGTCACACAGCCAAACTGACATACACTTGTCCCATAGGAGGCTAGGCAAATCACATGCCATGGGTAGGGAGGTACAGTCTTTTTATGAAGAAGAGGGGAGAAAATTATTTTGAATTGTCGTTTATACCTTGAATTTATGCCCGACTATGGAGGGAGAAAAACTCTATTTTGTCTGGGATTAACAATGATGGCTGCTAATATTCATGTTTGCTATCTTGTGAAAGTGGCTTGTCAACATATAGTTGGAAACATCAACTCAGGAGAAGACAAGAACAGCATTCCAAGTGCAGAGAGAAAGAGAAGATTCTACAGACTTAGAGCCTCATTTCCAGTTCTGAGACCCTGGTTCCCATAGCTTTTTCCTTGGTCTAGCAGTTACCTACCCCAGTATCCTTCCCAGCATATGAGCCAACAAGGTAGACTATCTTCTTTCTAATTTTTCCTTTTATTTTCTACATTTTTTTTTTGCCGCAGTTAGCTTTAGAACTTCTGTCACTTATTTTTAATTATGAGAAAATTATAAAATTTTATTGAAAGATGGTAAAATACTTAAAATAGTAGAGAAATATATGTACCTTAATGACTGAAATATCCACTATGTAAGGGTATTACTTCCTAAGTAGATATATAGATTTAATGTAACTTTGGCCTCAGGTGCTCATCTTCAGATATTTTGGGGGGCATCATAAAGAATTTCTGTCACCTATAATCAAGGGAACCCTAATATAATTTACCATATAATACATATTATCATATAGTATACATTTTATACTCTACATTCTTGTAGGTAAATGTAGCTGGGTTGATAGAATCAAATAGTGTTAGGGTCAAATCCACTTAATTTTCTTCTGGTTATATGACCTTGGGCAATTTATATAAACTCCATGTCTCAGTTTCCCCATCTGTAAAATGGGACTGTAGTACTTACTTCATATATTTAAATAAATCTCCTTCTTTCTTAGCTTTTCCCATGTCACAAAATAGCAGCACCATTTGTCCAGTTGTTGAGGACAAGATCTCTACAGATATGTGAGCCCTCTTTCTTTCTCTTATATACATTCCACACTCAATCCATTAGTAATATTTCGAGGATTCTACTACTGCTCACCACTTTTACCACCAACGTCCATGCTATCATCTTTTGCTGACTCTTGCCCCCTTCCTACAATAGTAGGAATGAACACTGGGAAACACAACTCACATGATGGCATTTCCCTCCTCAAAGCTCTCCATTTCAATCAGGGAGAACCAAAGTACTAACCCTAACCAGACTATGCATGACCAGACTACCTGCTTCCTCCCTAATATCACCTGTACCACTTCATCTGCTTCTTCACTCCACTCCCCTATCTACCTTCATGCTACTCCTGAGAAAGCCAGCAACATTCCTTCCTCAGGGCCTTTGTACTTACAGCCCTCCTGGTTATGCTACTTTTCCTGAAGCATTTCCTCCTTCTCTCTTTTTGAGTTTTGCTCACGGGTGACCTTGTCAGGGAAGATTTCCCTGGCCCCTTTATGTAAAGAACAGTCCTCTTCTTTCCCAGTCATGTTCTTTATTTGCTGACTGTGATTTGCTTATTTTCACCAGAACACTGGCAACTACCTGACATGCTATGTACTGAGTTTATTTTGGTAAGCTTTAGGAGAGCAGGGGCTGTTTTATTAAGTGCTTTACTCCATTTGGGGGGGAGGGAAGCATCATAGATGCTTAGTAAATGTCTATTGTTTAAATGAATATGTTGAATCAATACGTTTGAAACAGGGATAACTTAAAGCCCAAAAGGTCTATAAAATGTGTAGAGCACGCCAGGCATATAGTAGACGATAGAACTGTACTGGGACACCTGGTTGTCTCAGATGGCTAAGCGTCCAACTCTTGATTTTGGCTCATGTCATCATGTCATGGGTCATGAGTTCAAGCCCCAAGTTGATCTCTATGCTGACAGTGCAGAGCCTTCTAGGGATTCCCTCTGTCTTCTCTCTCTGCCCCTCCACTGCTTACTCACTCTCTCTCTCTCAAAATAAATAAATAACCTCAAAAAAAAAAAAAAGAAAAAAGAAACTGTATCTATTATCTCAAGATATACTGAGCCTTACCTTTGTCCATGATTCTACAAATACTAGAGGCTGACATGGGAGAATTTGGGGCTAAGGCCCTTTCCTACATTCCTGAAGCCACATGTCATGAACAGCTGTCTCTATGGTCTGTAAAGTCAACCCTGAGCTCCAGACAGTGGGGTTCTAGGGAGAAGAACCTAGGTGTGAAACACTTGTCCCCAGCAATGCCCAGCCTCAACTTTCTTTATCAGGACTTCTCCAGCTGATGGTTTTGATGTCAAGTAATGAAGATCTCATTCAGAGACATCCCTGGAGGAGGATTATTGACTTTTACCTAAGTGAATGGAAATCGAAATCCCTCAAATCTACCTTTTAGAAAAAAAGAGGCAGCAGCAGCTATAGGGGACAGGTAAGGGAAGAGAGAACTGTGGGGAAGCATCACCATGAGAATTATTTCCACAGACTCTGAAGCTGACTGCAGGCCAGGGGTGATGGTGGAAGGGTCATCATTTTAGAAACTCTGCACCTCAGAGAGACTTATGCTTCCCCACTATATCCCCTTCAGTGCTGTAATTCCAGTGGTCTTAGTTTGAACACAGTCTGAGATTTCATCAGAGCAGTGTACAGAAATAGCAAGGGGGTGAAGCAACAACCTCATCAGAGAGTCTGTTATATATTCCCTCACACAGAGAGCCTATTACGCGTTCTTTGATGACCACACAGGGATATTGTTTACACAGAGCTGCTTTATTCTAGCAGAGATCCCTTTGGAGAGCTGTAAGAGCCATTTATGGTCTGGCAGCAGCAACTGCAGATGGGAAAACAGAGCCACATACCCCTGCTCTGCATTCTATTCTCTCCCACTCAGCCCTTCCATCCTGGACCTTCTCTGGGGGATTTCTGGTGGGAGTATTTGTGTTCTCACCTTCCATTTGCCTTTTCCTTCTCTGGCTCCCATTCCTCTCCCCTCATTTCACCCATTCCTCTCTCTGCCTGTAGAATGTCCAATGTCTGCTGGATGCTTAGGTAAAACAAAGATGACTGGGATATGCTTCCTGTCCCCAGGGGGCTTGCTATCAATTGCTGAATCTGTGTCTTCTAGGGAAAAGAGTAGGAAGCTGAAGAGGCAAAATGTGACATTCAGTGAAGGTGGGGAGTCGGGAGGCTTTCTGGGGAGACACCTGAAGGATGGATATGAACTTGAAAGGATGGGGTAGGAAGAAGCCTTGAGGTGGTCACTGCCAGGGCACACACAGAGAGAAGTTAAATTGGTTCTTGTAGCAGTTCACATGCCTGGTATGCCTATCTCATGCCCACCATGGGGCCAAGTCCATGACACAGACTATCTCATTTAATCCTCATTTAAGCCTATGATGAATGACTTCTTTTACAGGTAGAGATAGAGGCTAAAAGAAATTGAGTAACCTTACCCAAAGTCACACAGACAGTTAATAGTAGAATTATAAATTAAATCCAGACCCATAACCCTAGGCTCTTTTCTGAGAGAGTAGTAGGAAATCTGTTTAAAATACAGAAGCAAAGGCCATATGGTGAGGGGTCTAGAATACCAGAAGGAGTTTTAAATTTCCTCGGTAAGTAATGGGTGGGGGTGGGGGTGGGTCTTCAATATGCTGAACAAAGCATTAATAAGCTCTCTTATTTAATCTTTGTCTTAGCCCAGTATAAACAGGCAAATAAATACCAATTAATCTTCCTCACCACAGTTAAATATGTCCCATCTCCTCTGAGAGCCTACAGATCACTCAAGGTAAAGGTTGTTGTTTTTTTTATCATAGCTTCTTCATTTCTTTCTATCCCAACGCTTCTTCCAAGTGTCTGCATTCCTGTTTGTTATTGTTATAAAGGCATTTTAGTATAGCTAAAATAAGATTCTAGAAATCCATATTTAATTGATGTTGGCCATTGCAGATTTTGTAGTAGCGGTTTGTTTTCTTTCTAGTGCATTATTTAGTAATGAAGAAACTTTCAGGCTCAGAAATTGTGGGCTAATTATCATTTACATAATTATATGGTAAACACACTCCCGAATTGCGATTTAAAATTTTTTCTGAAGAGTCCCCAGGAATTTCATTTTCTTTAAAAATTTGCTTATTACTTATTCATTAAGTAGATTTATCCTGAAGTAGATAATATCATCTCTCTTGAGTGTAAGTTTCATTACCTTTCCTTGAGGTTAATAGACGAAGGTCGGATATAAACATGCCAAAGAGCTTTTAACTCTCTTGTGTGGCCATTATCTGGATGGCTACTGGCTGTATTTTAAAATATTTCACTAGAGTTTTGTTGATTAGGGACTTGACCTTTGAGCTCCTCAGTGTTGCCCCCAAGGCAGACTGTTAAGTAAAGGGCCAGTCTCTCTGTTGGGAATTGGGACCTGCTATCAATAGTTTCACACATTTTAGAGATTTCTTTACTTGGGAAGAGGAAAAAGGTATTAGTCTGTTCTTATCAAAACAAGCAGGCAAACGTTTTCATTTAAGCTCATATCAGCTTGAGATATCATGAGATCTTTTTATGATGAGCATGTAGGCAGATGGAAGGAAGTAAAAGATGAATAAATTCAGGATGATTTTAAAGCAGTAAATACAAGAGAAATCCCTACGCTGTCTTGTTCTCCTTTCACCCAAATTTCTAGCAGAACTCAAACTTCCTGGGAAAAGGCAAAGGACTAGGAATAAGCAATCTGATAACATACATATAGCCACTACTCCAGTATCAAATTTCTTGGTTTTAAGATTTGTGGCATACACTTCCAAACGTTGATGAAATATGCCCATGACAGCCTCCCTTAGTCTGGGAAGCATACACACACTTTCATCTGCATTAATTCATGTACTGATTCATACTTTTCATCCCCACAAGAGCACTGAGAGGGTTAATTTTATTTGTCAACTTGATTGGCCACAGGATGCCCAGATAGCTGGTTAAACAAACCTTGGGGTGTGTCTGTGAGGGTGTTTACATATGAGATTAGCATATGAATTGGTGTAGTGAGTAAACCAGATGGCCCTCCCCAGTGTGGGAGGGCATCCTCCAATCTGTTGAGGGCCTCAATAGAACAAAAAGGTGAAAGAAAGTTGAATTAGCTCTGCCAGACTGCTAGAGCTGTAACATTGATCTTCTGCCCTTTGATGCTCCCTTGTTCTCAGGCTTCCAGACCTGGACTGGCATGTAAGCCACAGGCTCCACATCTCAGGCCTGGAAATACACCACCAGCCGGTGTGACTCTCCCGCTTACAGATGGTAGGTCATGGGACTCCCTGGCCTCCATAACTGCATGAGCCAAAACCTTATAACAAATCCCTTTCTAGAGATATATATCGTAACGTCTCTGTTTCTGTGGAGATCCTTAACTAATACAAACACTAAATAATGGGGAACAATGGGCTAAATCAGGGATTGACAACTCACGTGCCTTGGGGAAAACAAGAGAGGAGAGGAAGGCTCCCTCCCATTCTCTGTGAAACATGAAGCACTCTGTCTTTTTCATTTTCCCATTTTCTCTAGGGTCACAGACACTTGAAATATTTCACCTTAATTCCCCTGTAAGAAAAAGACCAGCACAGATACAACACAGCAGCTGATGGTTTGTCTTCAGAGGGACAGTAGGACCTGATAGGACTGAGGCACAGGGTGAAGTGGGTGTTGCATAAAAAGAGGCCAAATGTTAGCACGTTTTAGCTGGCTGGTCCAGATGGCGAAGCAGTGCTACAAGATCTGTTTTCTTTTGTTTGTCTTTGTTTCAAAACAAGCTAGAAATATGTTTAAGGTAGACAATCCAATTTTTGAACCTGGCCCCTAACATAAATTTAAAACATCACATAGGTTTGAGGACAAACATGTTTATCAGCCATTTCTGGCTCATGAATCATGAGTTCGAGAAGACTCTGGTTAATGGGACAGAGAATCCTTACAATAGACGTGAGAAAAAAACACAATAAGCACATAATAAACTCATCACCCTCAGAACATGAGGGAAGCACATGCGTGCATATGATTTCCTATATCAGGTGGTAAGAACTTGTCAAATCAGGACCATACTCATTTCAAGGTAGTTAAAAAGATTACCATAATGATATGTTGGTAATTTGAATTAATTGCAGTGATCCATCACAGATTACACTAAGCGAAAGGGAATACAGAAATAAACACTGAGCTGGAACAGATTTTTAGGAGGAGCAAAGAATGACTAATCCAGAGGAAGTGGTAGACGTGGGATTCCTAATTCCTATTCCCTCACCATTTACCAAAAATATGAAGGAGGCTTAGAAATATATGGGCAAAAATAATTATATTTATTGCTTTTCTTTGATCAAATTATTTCAAATTTGGACACACCTTTGAAGGGTCTTCAAAACAGTTTACTTATCTGGAAATTGTTTTATTGGCTTATAGTAATTTTATATTCCATTAAAATGCTTTATATAATTTGTAACTTTGAGACAGGTGACAATCTCATTCAGTCTTAATTTCTTTATCTGGAAACCGGTGGTAAACTTGATGGCTTCTGATAGTTGTTCTTTCAACTCTACTATTTTATGAGATTCTCTAACAAGAAGTGATAGCTGTCTGGGGGTACGCGGTGCTAGAAAAAGATCATTTAAAATGAAGGCTATTAAAATGGGAACCCAAAATTCATAGCACATAGGGAAATGTTTGATTGGAACGTTATCTTGAAAAATGATATCAAAATTGCAAAATTTTATTCCAAAGGTAACAATATTTAAGTTTTGAATGCAACTTTGTATAAAATGTGAGAATGAGCAGAGCTTAAATCAAGCACTGATTATTAGGGGACAAGAATAATTTCTCTGTATTTTGGACAGTAGAGAGTGATACAATGTCCTCTCTTTCAGGTTTGACTTTCACAGTGTGATAATCGAAAGGGTCACTTCAGTAAGTGTTTGAATGCTTTATCAGTTTTCCCAAGACCCTGTCTTTGTCTTTGATATTTAAATCCTTCTCTTCTAAAGAATTTATTTTATAAACATTCTTGTCAATTTTCTCTTGTTTTTCTACTGGATCCTTATGTGTGTAAGGCTTTGTGTTCAATTGGAGTCCTTTTCCATCTCTTCTTAGAGGGTTTCTGAAATCCAACATTTCAGAGACAAAATTTGTTGGATTTGCAATTTCATTTTGCATTTGTTTTGCACTGTTGAAGCACAGATTTTACAAACATCCAATGTGGTATCACCCAACATAGATAATAGCTTCAAGTCTGTGGAGAAGAGCTAATTTGATAAAGGGTCAATTATAAGTAAATATTTTTATTCTTCCAAGATACTCTGCCTTCAAGTAATTCTAGGATACACACCTAACAATTATATATCCTTTCATTCTTTTATAAAAATGAATTTATTTCCTACATGATTTTTTCTCGATTTTAGCAACACTAGTATCTTTCACTAAATACAGGTCCATCTCATTATAGCAAAACTCTTGATTTTTCATCTCCCCAGTGATTGAAATCCTCAACAAACTAATGTTTACTTTCTGAATTTTGTATTGAGAAGAAAGAGGCAAGAAAACAAACTCATGTAATTAGTCTGAAAAAATCAAATATTTAAAAATCAATTGGACCACGGTTGGTACAATTTCAGGCCAAGCCCCTATGTATCCTTTATATTTTTTAATGTTTTATTTATATATATATTTATAAATATATATTTTTATTTTAATATATTTTTATTATAAATATATATTTATTTTAATATATATTTTTATATATTTAATTAATTAATTTAAGAGAGAGAGAGAGAGAGAGAGAACATGCACAAGCAGGGGAGGGGCAGAGAGAAGGAGGAAGATAGAGGAAGATAGAGAATCCCAATCGGGCTTCAGGCTTAGAGCCTAGCATAGAACCCAAGGCAGGGCTCGAACTCGTAAGACATGAGATAATGACCTGAGCCAAATTCAGACACTTAATTGACTGAGCAACCCAGGCACCCCTGTATTCTTTAATAATAGGAATTGAGTCTCAGAATGCTGTTTAATTGCATGTGGTAAAGTACATGTACTTATAGAAATATTTTTATTTCCTTTATTTTTATTTATTTATTTTAAAATTTAAATCCAAACTTGTTAGCATACGGTGGAATAATGATTTCAGGAACAGAATTTATTGGTTCATCACTTGCAAATAACACCCAGTGCTCATCCCAAAAAGTGTCCTCCTTAATATCCCTTGACCAATTAGCCCATTCTCTAACCCAACACCTCCAGCAACCCTCAGCTTGTTTTCTGTATTTAAGAGTATCTTATAGTTTGTCTCCATTTTTATATTATTTTTGCTTCCCTTCCCTTATGTTCATGTTTGATATCTCAAATTCCACGTATGAGTGAAATCATATGATATTTGTCTTTCTCTGATGTATTTCACTTAGCATACTACACTTTCTCCCATCCATATTGTTGCAAATAGCTAGATTTCATTCTTTATGAACACCAAGTAATATTCCATTACACACACACACACACACACACACACTACAACTTATTTTTCATGTAGTTTGTTTTTTAATTTTTAATAGTTTATTGTCAAGTTGGTTTCCATATAACATCCAGTGCTCATCCCAAGTGCCTTCCTCCATGCCCATCACCCCCCACTCCCTCCCCCCACCCCATCTGCCCTCGGTTTGTTCTCGGCATTAGAGAGTCTCTCATGGTTTCCTTCCCTCCCTCTCCCCCACTATTTTTCCCCTTCTTCTCCCCATGGTCCTTCGTTAAGTTCCTCCTAATCCTCCTATACGTGCAAACATATGGTATTTGTCCTTCTCTGCCCAACTTATTTCGCTCAACATAACACCCTCAAGTTCCATCCATGTTGCTACACATGGCCAGATTTCATTCTTTCTCATTGCCATGTAGTATTCCATCATATAGATAAACCACATCTTCTTGATCTATTTGTCTGTTGATGGACACTTAGGCTCTTTCCATGTTTTGGCTATTGTGGAGAGTGCTGCTATGAACATTGGGGTCCATGTGCCCCTATGCATCAGCATTTCTGTATCTCTTGGGTAAATTCCTAGCAGTGCTATTGCTGGGTCCTAGGGGAGTTCTATTGTTAGTTTCCTGAGGAACCTCCACACTGCTTTCCAGAGGGGCTGTACCAGTTTACATTCCCACCAGCAGTGTAGGAGGGTGCCCATGTCTCCACATCCTCACCAGCATCTAGAGTTCTCTGATTTGCTCATTTTAGCCACTCTGACTGGCGTGAGGTGATATCTCAGTGTGGTTTTGATTTGTATTTCCCTGATGAGGAGGGATGCTGAGCATCATTTCATGTGTCTGTTGGCCATCTGGATATTCTCTTTGGAAGTCTCTGTTCATATCTTCTGCCCATTTCTTCACTGGATTGTTTGCTTTTCGGGTGTGGAGTTTGGTGAGTTCCTTATAGATTTTGGATATTAACCCTTTATCTGATATGTCATTTGTAACTATCTTTTCCCATTCCGTCGGTTGCCTATTAGTTTTATGGATTGTTTCCTTTGCCGTGCAGAAGCTTTTAATTTTGATGAGGTCCTAATCGTTTATTTTTCTTTCTTGATTCTATTGCTTTTGGGGATGTGTCAAGTAAGAAACTGCTACGGTGGAGGTCAGGGAGGTTGTTTCCTCTTTCTCCTGTAGGGTGTTGATAGTTTCCTGTCTCATGTTCAGGTCCTTTATCCATTTGGAGTTTATTTTTGTGTATGGTGTGAGAAAATGATCTAGTTTCATTCTTCTGCATGTTGCTGTCCA